>NC_069505.1:198999951-199299951 GCF_027579735.1 Bombina bombina | reverse complement strand
AGGGCATTTTTTTATTTTGGGGGTCTTTGTTATTTTATTAGGGGGCTTAGAGTAGGTGTAATTAGTTTAAAATTGTTGTAATATTTTTCTTATGTTTGTAAATATTTTTTTATTTTTTGTAACTTAGTTCTTTTTTATTTGTTGTACTTTAGTTAGTTTATGTAATTGTAGTTATTTGTAGAAATTGTATTTAATTTATTTATTGATAGTGTAGTGTTAGGTTTTATTGTAGGTAATTGTAGGTATTTTATTTAATTAATTTATTGATAGGGTAGTGTTAGGTTTAATTATAACTTAGGTTAGGATTTATTTTACAGGTAATTTTGTTATTATTTTAACTAGGTAACTATTAAATAGTTCTTAACTATTTAATAGCTATTGTACCTAGTTAAAATAATTACCAAGTTGCCTGTAAAATAAATATTAATCCTAAAATAGCTACAATGTAATTATAATTTATATTGTAGCTATATTAGGATTTTTTTTTACAGGTAAGTATTTAGCTTTAAATAGGAATAATTTATTTAATAAGAGTTAATTAATTTCGTTAGATTAAAATTATATTTAACTTAGGGGGGTGTTAGTGTTAGGGTTAGACTTAGCTTTAGGGGTTAATACATTTATTAGAATAGCGGTGAGCTCCGGTCGTCAGATTAGGGGTTAATAATTGAAGTTAGGTGTCGGCGATGTTAGGGAGGGCAGATTAGGGGTTAATACTATTTATGATAGGGTTAGTGAGGCGGATTAGGGGTTAATAACTTTATTATAGTAGCGCTCAGGTCCGCTCGGCAGATTAGGGGTTAATAAGTGTAGGCAGGTGTTGGCGACGTTGTGGGGGGCAGGTTAGGGGTTAATAAATATAATATAGGGGTCGGCGGTGTTAGGGGCAGCAGATTAGGGGTACATAAGGATAACGTAGGTGGCGGCGCTTTGCGGTCGGCAGATTAGGGGTTAATTATTGTAGGTAGCTGGCGGTGACGTTGTGGGGGGCAGGTTAGGGGTTAATAAATATAATACAGGGGTCGGCGGTGTTAGGGGCAGCAGATTAGGGGTACATAAGTATAACGTAGGTGGCGGTCGGCAGATTAGGGGTTAAAAAAATTTAATCGAGTGGCGGCGATGTGGGGGGACCTCGGTTTAGGGGTACATAGGTAGTTTATGGGTGTTAGTGTATTTTAGAGTACAGTAGTTAAGAGCTTTATGAACCGGCGTTAGCCCAGAAAGCTCTTAACTTTAAACTTTTTTTCGGCGGCTGGAGTTTTGTCGTTAGAGCTCTAACGCTCACTTCAGAAACAACTCTAAATACCGGCGTTAGGAAGATCCCATTGAAAAGATAGGATATGCAATTGACGTAAGGGGATCTGCGGTATGGAAAAGTCGCGGCTGAAAAGCGAGCGTTAGACCCTTTAATCACTGACTCCAAATACCGGCGGTAGCCTAAAACCAGCGTTAGGAGCCTCTAACGCTGGTTTTCACGGCTAACGCCAAACTCCAAATCTAGGCCTGTATTTTCTTGTATTATGGAATTTATTATGGTAATGTTCTATTGTTAATAGTACCCTGCGTATATTTCTCGCTACGTTCCTGCCTGGCATAAAACCCGTCTGATCGGGATGGATTATGTCTCCAATCACTTTTTTTAGCCTCTCAGCAATAATATTCATTAATAACTTGTAGTCATTATTGAGTAGCGATATGGGTCTATAGGAACCCATATCGTCTAATGGTTTACCCTTTTTGTGAATCAATGTGATAGCTGAATCGGTGAAATAGAGAGATTTCATTCTATTCTGAACAAAATATAAGTTGAAAAGTTCTGTTAAGATGTCAGCTATATCTGTTTTCAATATTCTGTACCACTCTGCCGAGAGGCCATCTGGACCTGGTGCTTTCCCGATCTTTATTTTATCAATGGCCCCCTTAACTTCCTCAATATGGATTGGTAGGTTTAGTTGCGCCATTTTCTCACTATCAATTTTTGGTAGATTAACCTTATCCCAGAACGACTCTTTTGCTTTAACATCTAGGTCCCCAGAGGCATATATGTTCTGATAATATTTAAAAAAGGCATCTCGAATATCATGGGATTTGGTATAAACGTTATAATCCTGCCTTATTGACATAATCATATTCTTATTTTTCCTGAAATTTCTGATTTTGGTCAGATTTTTAGCTGATATTCCCTCCGGACCCTGCCAGTAATGCCTATTTTTGATATCTTCCATTGCCCATTTTTTATTCATAAAATGATCTCGTTCTTCTCGAGCCGTTCTGTATTTATTCCATAATAATCTATCTGGCTTAAGAATATATTTTCGGTATGCATTCTTTAACTGGTTTGCTTGTTGCAATTCCCTGTTAGCCATCTTTTTCCTCATTCTAATCATGTATTGTTTAATTTCACCTCTCAAAACAGCTTTACCAGCTTCCCAAAAAATTTCTGTCTTGTTCCTATATGTATCATTTAAGATAGAATATTCTCGCCACCTTTGCGTTAACCAATTACAGAAACCCAAATTATTCATCATATAACCTTGAAATCTAAAAGTTTTCCTATTTGATACCTCTTGCAGATTGCAATTTAATTTTAACGATATAATGGCGTGATCTGATATAGTAAATTCAGATATTTCAGATTCTGAGTCTAGTTTTGCTATATTTTCATCAATAAGAAACAAATCTATCCTGGAGAAATTCTTATGTGATTTAGACTCACAAGAATATTCTTTTATATCCGGATGTTGCACTCTCCATATATCTTTTAACTTTAATGTTTTACACAACTCTCTGAAGAAGCACGCCTCTCTTATGTGTTTCCCTCTATTTTTCTTTATCAATAACCTGTCTAGTTCTGGATATAGGGTCATGTTGAAGTCCCCTGCTAAGATCAAGTTTTGCCCTAAATAAGGAATTAATTTAGTTTGGATGTTAATCCAAAATCCTTTATCAAATTCATTTGGCCCATATACATTGCATATTGTCCAAACTTTGGCCTCAATTTTTATTTGCATGATTAAATAACGACCTGCTAGATCGGCCTCGACGCTAGTTATATTATATGTTAAGTTTTTATTAATCAGAATGGCTACCCCTCGCTTTCTTGATACACAGGCAGTGGCTAAAATTTCAGCCACCCATTTTGCCCTTAACTTTGGAATCTCTGTTGCCTTTAGGTGCAATTCCTGAAGGAGGACTATATCAGGGTTGAGTTTTTTAAGGGTTTTTAGGATGATTTTGCGTTTTATTGGAGACGTGACTCCACCTATATTCCATGATACAAAACTTAAATTCATGCTCCTTTAATCCAATCTGTTAACATTATCACATCAAATGCTAATCTCACACAGGGGAGGGAAAAAAAAAAAGGAAAAAAAATCCGCACTCACACCACAATCCACTCTCATACCATCATCCTCAACCTTGCCATTATTCCACACAAATCCATCAATTTCCATAGCCATTTTGTTCATGTACCACTTAACATTGTACTCAAAGGAAATACTTCAAAATTGTACATTTTTTTTGAGACAAAAAGCCTTCGCTTCACTTGGTGTATTTAGAACTACCTGTCCCTCGTCTGATTCTATTACTAGTTTAGCAGGATACTTTAAGATAGCTTTCATTCCGTTTTTTATACATCCAGAACAATAAGGGGACATTTCTTTCCTTTTAGCAGACATGTCTGCCGAAAAATCCTGGAACAAAAGAATCTTTCTATCTTCAATAACTGGTGGATTTGTCTTCCAATACTGCCTTAATATTGAAACCTTATCTTGAAAATTCAAGTAGCGTATCATAATCATTCTTGGGCGATTTCTGTTATCTGCCTCTGTTCTATGAGGACCCACACGATGAGCTCTTTCTACTTCTATGTTTCTTCCCTGCACTGGTAAGTTTATCAATTTTGGGAGAGTAGTTGATGCAAATTGTATAAGGTCTGCATATTCTGAGGTTTCAGGAACTCCCACTACCCTTACATTGTTCCGCCTCGACCTATCTTCTAGGTCCTCTATCTTTGACTGCAATAGCTTAATAGTATTCGAGAATTTCTGATTACTATCTTCCTGGTTAGTATACAAGTCCTCTAGATCTGATACTCGGGTTTCAACTTCTGTTAGCCTACTAGAGAATTGCCTAACTTCAACGGTAAGATCCATAATCTCCTTTTTTATGCCTTCAAACTGGGGTAATATTAGGTCCACTAACTGGTTATTAGTTAATTGTGTCTACACACCTTTTCCCATATCTTGCGGGGAGGAAGGGGTTATCTCTCCTAATTGATCTTGTGTCAACTTATTCAGCTTTTTATCTCTCCTGGATGACATAGCTGGGGACCTGGATTTCAAGTTTGTTATATATTTTTCCATTAAGATCTGGGATCTATACTAAACCCAGAAATGTGTCTTATTGTGATTTTATATCAGTGAATGATTGTGTATGTACAAAAAATCAACGCAGGGGGGTCCAGAAAAAGAAAAAAAAACAGACCCCCTGCCACCCTCTAAACTCTCCAATCTACTACCCTTGAGCTACTATGAGTAAAAAGAAAGAAAAAAAGTGAATAAAAACCAAAAAGTGCAAGAAAAAAAAAAAAAATTTAAAGAAGAGGTTTACAACATATATATCTTATTCCAGTATCCACTACAGCAATGTTATCTCACCAAAGAGCCTTTTATATATTCCGCCTCCTTTTCTATTTCCACACCCGGCCTAACTTAACCTATAGGTTTAATGTTTTGTTTTAACCTAAGATACACAAATAACCTTTATTTTAACACCCGTACTTGTATTCCACTAGGATAATAGCAGTGAAGCACACCTCGCTATCTGGTTTCTGCCTGATTATCTTTACCTGGCCAACTTCAGTATTCCCTTATCAATACTCAATATGTAAAAGAAAAAATAGAAAAAAAGACAACATATATTGCAGTATTACACAGTATTGCGCCCCAATTTCAATATGCCTTTGTTAATATGTTCTCTGAGGAAAAACCAACAATATTCACATTATTTGTCCCAGATTTCAGTGATACCTAGCTGTTACATTCACTTAAAAACTAGATAGGCAGAGATAATATTTCACTATTCCCTCACTAGCATACACTTGCAAACAGAAAAAACAGCCATCATTATACATATGAGGGAATATTTTTAGAACATTTGTAGTTTTTATCTATATAGACCATGTCATAAATTTCTCTCTTTTGCCTACAGGCAAGGATCTTTGCCAGCTTTTATCTGTTGTTAGAGCGTCCAGTTATAAAAAGACAGTCTCCATCTGAACCTAGTATGACAGTTCCACAGGGGTTAACTTTCAACCATGCTTGCATGCAACTTTAATGAGTTGAACTAGGCCAGAGTGGCTCCTTTTCCATGTGCCGCAAACAGCACTCAAAGCTACATCCCAGTTAATGAAATTTTCGCTGGAGCCTATGTTTTCCTGGGACGTGGTTAAATTTGCTTCTTGAAAAGAAAAAAAATGTTCCTAGCTTTCCAGCTTATCCTTATCCTTCTACCAGCTCCACTATGAACCTATATACACAGAGGCTACACACAGTACTGTTAATGAATCGAGATAAACAGCAAGTTTCCTAAGCTTCAACTTAGTTGATACTGATATTTTTAATTCTTTACCACTGCCATATGTCTCGTGAGGCTTATAGGCATATGTACCCAGGTAGTTAGCCTCGGTAATAATCTTGTCAACCTATATCCAAAGTTCAGGTTAGCCTGTGTACAGAGTATACGATCCCAGTGTTTATAGGAAATGCAGGTTAGCCTGTGTACCAAGTACTTTATCCCAGTGTTCATAGGAAATGCAGATTTCTGTCTGACCAAATGACTCTAAAAGGTGTACACTTTAACAGGGTGAGGCGCTACTGTTAGATTCTTGGGGCATACAGATTTTATACTTGCGGTTTTACAGGTTTGCAGCTTCTATAGGCTCTCTTCTTATTGCCTTTCACTTTAATCTAGGCTTCCGCAACCCTCAGTGGCTGAAGTGGCTCCTCCAGGATACCTCCCGAATTTAACCCTTTCTGCCACCCGAAAGTGTCGCTTCTCCAGTCAGGGGATTCACTTGCTTCCACCTGTCGCCGCTCTGCTCACACCCGCACTTGCCTCTGCTCCTTTGCCCGCTATGCAGGGTTTGCCGCCTCACCCTCTGCTTCCTTGAAGATCTTCTGAATTTCGTTTTGACTATTAGTCAGCACCACCTGACTACGGCGGTAACGCCTAGACCTCCGTGCTACAGCACCTGTGCTTCTCTCCCCGGGCGGGGTGCTTCTCTAGCCGCCAACGGGAACACTGTGCTTGGGGGTTTTGGATCTCCAACGCTCGTGGTCCTGAGCTCAGAGCGTGCAACTGTGGTCACGCCCCTCCCCCACCGGAAGTCCAACGTAAATATATATTTTAATGATACTGATTACTATAACATATATAAATATATATATATATATATATATATATATATATATATATATATATATATATATATATACAGGGAGTGCAGAATTATTAGGCAAGTTGTATTTTTGAGGATTAATTTTATTATTGAACAACAACCATGTTCTCAATGAACCCAAAAAACTCATTAATATCAAAGCTGAATAGTTTTGGAAGTAGTTTTTAGTTTGTTTTTAGTTATAGCTATTTTAGGGGGATATCTGTGTGTGCAGGTGACTATTACTGTGCATAATTATTAGGCAACTTAACAAAAAACAAATATATACCCATTTCAATTATTTATTTTTACCAGTGAAACCAATATAACATCTCAACATTCACAAATATACATTTCTGACATTCAAAAACAAAACAAAAACAAATCAGTGACCAATATAGCCACCTTTCTTTGCAAGGACACTCAAAAGCCTGCCATCCATGGATTCTGTCAGTGTTTTGATCTGTTCACCATCAACATTGCGTGCAGCAGCAACCACAGCCTCCCAGACACTGTTCAGAGAGGTGTACTGTTTTCCCTCCTTGTAAATCTCACATTTGATGATGGACCACAGGTTCTCAATGGGGTTCAGATCAGGTGAACAAGGAGGCCATGTCATTAGATTTTCTTCTTTTATACCCTTTCTTGCCAGCCACGCTGTGGAGTACTTGGACGTGTGTGATGGAGCATTGTCCTGCATGAAAATCATGTTTTTCTTGAAGGATGCAGACTTCTTCCTGTACCACTGCTTGAAGAAGGTGTCTTCCAGAAACTGGCAGTAGGACTGGGAGTTGAGCTTGACTCCATCCTCAACCCGAAAAGGCCCCACAAGCTCATCTTTGATGATACCAGTCCAAACCAGTACTCCACCTCCACCTTGCTGGCGTCTGAGTCGGACTGGAGCTCTCTGCCCTTTACCAATCCAGCCACGGGCCCATCCATCTGGCCCATCAAGACTCACTCTCATTTCATCAGTCCATAAAACCTTAGAAAAATCAGTCTTGAGATATTTCTTGGCCCAGTCTTGACGTTTCAGCTTGTGTGTCTTGTTTAGTGGTGGTCGTCTTTCAGCCTTTCTTACCTTGGCCATGTCTCTGAGTATTGCACATCTTGTGCTTTTGGGCACTCCAGTGATGTTGCAGCTCTGAAATATGGCCAAACTGGTGGCAAGTGGCATCTTGGCAGCTGCACGCTTGACTTTTCTCAGTTAATGGGCAGTTATTTTGCGCCTTGGTTTTTCCACACGCTTCTTGCGACCCTGTTGACTATTTTGAATGAAACGCTTGATTGTTCCATGATCACGCTTCAGAAGCTTTGCAATTTTAAGAGTGCTGCATCCCTCTGCAAGATATCTCACTATTTTTTACTTTTCTGAGCCTGTCAAGTCCTTCTTTTGACCCATTTTGCCAAAGGAAAGGAAGTTGCCTAATAATTATGCACACCTGACATAGGGTGTTGATGTCATTAGACCACACCCCTTCTCATTACAGAGATGCACATCACCTAATATGCTTAATTGGTAGTAGGCTTTCGAGCCTATACAGCTTGGAGTAAGACAACATGCATAAAGAGGATGATGTGGTCAAAATACTCATTTGCCTAATAATTCTGCACTCCCTGTATATATATATATATATATATATATATATATATATATATATATATATTAACATATATATCTTTGTGATCCCTAATAAACACAAGCTTACATTAACACATTTTAATTGATATGCAATCGTTCGACCATTATGTAATATACATGCATACCTGTTTAAATATTGAAAATCAATGCAAAGTCTGGCTAGATTATATCTACAATCTTTTTAAATAAAATGCAAGGTCATGTATAATGAATATTACTTTAAGTATTGGATATATACATTTAAAATGTAGATATTCTTGCTTCATGCATTTATTATTGTAAATAAAAATATATTTCTAAATTAGATATTTATGTTATAAAACATAAATTATGCTTACCTGATCATTTCCTTTTCTTCTGATGGAAAGAGTCCACAGCTGCATTCATTACTTTTGGGAAATAAGAACCTGGCCACCAGGAGGAGGTAAAGACAACCCAGCCAAAGGCTTAAATACTCCTCCCCCTCCCCTCATCCTCCAGTCATTCTGCTGAGGAACAAGGAACAGTAGAAGAAATATCAGGGTGAAAGGTGCCAGAAGAATATAAGGACGCCCCACATAAAATTATGGGTGGGGAGCTGTGGACTCTTCCATCAGAAGAAAAGGAAATGATCTGGTAAGCATAGTTTACATTTTTCTTCTTAAATAGAAAGAGACCCCAGCTGCATTCATTACTTTTGGGAAAACAAAATCCAAGCTATAGAGGACACTGAATGCCAAGATGGCAGCGTACAATAGGCAGCCCATACTGAGGGCACAAGGCTTGAACCTTTTCCACAATAAAAAAACCCACTTTGTCCGAAGCAGAGAAAACTTTAAAAGGAAATCCCCAATGATACTGACTCGCAGTTAGTCCAGAAGCTACACTAGAGACTGCAAACGGACTCGACTGAGTCAACAGTCCTCCAGGAGACACCATCGTTCAACAAACGGTCCCCCACCACTCATCTCCACAAATGAAGGAGACACCAGCCGAAACCCCAAAGGGAACAAGGCAAAGGAGAACCAAGCAAACCGAAAGGTCCCCTAATACAAAAAAGAACACCTCCATGAGTGAGCCCAGCTCACAGAGACCCAAAGGGGCCCAAACAGGGAAAGGAGTCCACGCTTATACCAAGTGAAACCCGGGATAAGACCGGGCACAGAGACATAACAGACGTCTCTCCAACATCCTGCAAGCACGGAATGCAACAGAAGAGGCAAAGTCCTCCCAGTGTCTGACCATAGAATACCAAAGCATTCGACCATGAAAAAGTGTGCAATACACCCAGGAGAAAAAAAAACAAGTTTGAGAACACAGAGTCCATAACCGGATGACACAGAGGGTACTTGCAAGGAAGAAGAAGCAGTCAAGCAAGAAACAGACTGCAAAAGCAACTCCCAGACAGAGGGCACGCTCCAGGCAACCTAAGTAGCCTGACCTACACACAGGTCTCTAAAAAGGGGAACACAAAACCTCAATTGAGGCCCCCCCGAGAAGGAGGGTATACCTTCAGAACCCAAAGGAAGAGTAAACCCTCTTATGAAATCAATGGAGCAAGTTGAAAGGAAAATCTATACCCTAGCAGACAAAGCTAACAGGATAGACTCAACAAAGCTCACACATCCAGAGGAGACTGTGACCCAAACTCAGCTCCTTAGACCGCTCGGCCATCCTGACATGCAGACCCACACCCAGCTGGACCAACCAATCCTCAGGGATCCAAGACAGGGGAACAAAAGAATCCCGAAACAGGTACAGGAACGAGCGTAAGGATAGCAAAGCCATCCCCACAGAGTAAAAGTACAACCTGACTCTGAAAACAGACAACAAGGCCATAGACCTAAGGATCTATCAAAATAAAGGCCCAACAAGTCTGCTTGGAGCCAGCAAGACCCCAGGGGGAACCAATCCCACCTTTCCACCTCCCATCCAGGAGAAGCCCCAAGCAAGGAGTCTATATCCATAGGGAGGAGAATATCCCTAGCAGGACTAGTCTCCCTATCACCTCCGCACAAGCAGGTGACAAAAGGAAGAGAAAGGCACTAAGCCTACCCAGCTCCAGAAACCCCCAAGCTAGATTAAGTCCCCTCAGGAAAAAACCATAACCAAGAAACACAGATCCCTAAAAGGAGATCCAACTCACCCGGAGACAATGGAAGAAGAATCAAAGGTCTCTAATAACTCAGACAGACAGTACACGTTAAAGAGTAAGAGCTGCATCTAGATACACTACAAACAGCTTACGAGTATACCTGCAAGGTGTCAAGAGCTGCAACTGGTTTCAAACTGCAAACCTTCCGCATGCTAGATAGCTATCCTGTACAAGCTGTTGGATCAAGCCCAAAAGGACAATCCAGAGGCCTAAAAATGAAGGCTCAACTATGGTAAGGGGCATTAAGCCCTCCAACTCTCCACCACATGGGGGAGGAAAACTCTAAGTTCTGATGAAATCAGATGTCATAATTCCCTCATAGGGGAAAAAACAGAAAACAGACATTTTTAATATAGGACTAACATGTCCAAAACAACTTCTGAAGAAGTAATAAAGAGTATCAATCCCAGAAGGTTCCCGAAGGAAACAAAAACAAATAAAAAATAACCCATCGGATATAAATAAAATATAAGGCAACCCGGAGGTTAATGCCCAAAAAGACACAGGCCTACCCGCAGGACCAGCCAAATAGAGCCCCATCTTTCAAAACTGGGAAAGATATCAAACAAATGACAATCAGGAGATTACTTCATCCCCACATGTCTAATGAGGTGCACCATTCGAATTAGCAGACTGAAAATCCCTGTATCTGGTAACGATAGGGTCATTCAATAACTGAAAAACATGTCTGAGCAATACGTGAAGGCGCACAATCCTGTAACGAAATGCACAACACTCAGGGACAGTTACACCCACCAGGAACTGTAGAGGCCCTCCCCAAGCTGTAAGGCCTGGGACAATAGGGCACAAGCACATTCTCAAATAAACGTCTGGACTATGCAGACGAACAATCACCAACATTATGTGGAAGCAAAAACATGCTGCAACCTCCAGGGGGAACACGTCACCCTGCATGGAGGAATCAAAAACTGGTTCACCCGCATGTGTAGAAGTATGAATTCTCGGAGGACACCAGGCGCTCTGAAATGGCATACGGAACAAAACTGGTTGACATGTATCAACAAAGCCAATCCGGATTTGTCACCGGACACAGAATCTGAAATCAAAATAGTCTCAGTATCAGAATCCTCCGTAACTGAATCTGAAATTAGCACAGTCTCAGCATCAGAATCCTCTATAACTGGATAGAGGATATATAAATATGGACTAAAGTAGTAAAAACAAAAATGGCACCTGACACCCCAAATGGCTGGGGCACTCACCACCTCCTAAGACCATACCCCTGCAGACTAGAAAATTTCCTTCGCCGCACGGTCAGGAATGCGGAAATGGAAAATGGAACAGAACCACGCCCGAACACAAGGTGAACTGTACAGTCCAAAAAAGCGCGCCCAACCAACAGGCCCCATCACTTCCAAAGGCCTCAATGTTCCAAACCACGAACTCATAAACCTCACACATAAGCAGGTTGAATCACATAACAAACATGATTATAAACCACCCTGTTCCATAACCCCCCTCAGGAGAAATAAACCCTTGATTCCAAAATACTGCAAGAGACTCACAGAGACCCTTATGATAAGTTAGACCCGCAAGGTGGTAGCCTCTCGGGAAAACATTCACATTACAGTACATTGATGAATAAAGTAAAATTAAACAATCTGACCGGAATCTACGCTGTGGAACAGGAACACAGCCTTTCAAGTGTGACGGATAGTAGCATCGCCCTCCGCCATGAACTTGAGAGAAGAAAGCAGGCAGCGTAGCGAAGTTCGACAACACCGATTGCTTAAGGAGCTGTTAATCTGAGTCGAGATGGTTTCGCAGAAAGACTCTCCCTGCATCTCCGGACTCTAACTTTCACCCAAGCCCTCACTGAGAGACTGACAGTACTACTTAAAACTCCTGTCCCATGCCAAAGAGTACTACCCTCCATAAGAGACAAAAACAAAAATTAAAAATTCTGACACTTCTCTTCCAACCTCCTGGGACAAAAGGCAAAGAATGACTGGGGGATGAGGGGAGTGGGAGGAGTATTTAAGCCTTTTGTTGGGTTCTCTTTGCCTCCTCCTGGTACCCAGGTTCTTATTTCCCAAAAGTAATTAATGCAGCTGTGGACTCTTTCTATTTAAGAAGAAAAAGACAGTTGCATTATAATTATAGTATCACATAACTGCATGCCTGTTATACAATAAAACAATTGTAACACTAATGACTTTTGTAATATTAGGTTTAAAATATATATATTTTTTTTTTAAAAAAAACCATAACAAGAAAAAAACATATTAAATTATATACAATAGTTAAAATAATATGCATCATACATAAGAATGCATAATATATTTAAAATGGTAGATAAATGCACTATTAACCCCTAAGCTGCCCTACTCTAATTAAACCCCATAATAGTTGACTATGGCCTAATAAATTCTATCTTTATATTTAAGGTATAGGATTGATTTGAGCTGTGTAGAAGTTAAATTATCTTTGCATTTGAATTATATATCCCCCAAAGCGTATCGTAGTCTTCTGTCATATTAGCCTCATCTACATTCCAGTTGTCAGTGTGTGAGTAGTTAAGTCTAACAGGTAGAACTAATTAACTAATTAATTATAGATCTATATAACAGCAGACATGGTGGTTACAAGACATGGTCTATGAATACGGCAACAGCTAGCCGAAACACGTTAGACCTTTCTCTTTTCACTTTTAATTTATTTTTGTATTCTACGCTGTTTTAAGTAATTAATAAAGTAATCTTTTTTTAGCATACTATTTTGGGACCGCTTCCTTTTTTCTACATTCTAATAAATTGTAACCATCAATAATCACGTTATCAACCCCCATACAGGTATGAGGGGTGGTTAGTTGATTAAGGCCTAATAAATGGTAACCATCAATAATCACCAAATCAGCTATCATACAGGTATGGGGGTGGTTAGGCAATTAAAGCCTACAAAATCCAAACTAAAAATAATCACACAATCAACCCCCATACAGGTATGGGGGGTGGTTAGGAGGTCAAAGCCTAAATCCCCACCTCCCAAAGAAAACAAGAACTACACTAACAACTATCCCCCTCTAAACTAAACCCGCTCTCTAAACTAACTCCACTAAGTTACAAAAAATAAAAAATATCTAAGTTACAGAAATTCAAAAAAATACATTATCCTAAATAAACAATTATACCTAACACTAAACTACATGCCCCATAAAATAACCCCCCCCCCAAAAAATAAAAAAAAACCTAAACCCTAACTCTAAATTACAATAGCCCTTAAAAGGGCCTTTTGTAGTGCTTTGCCCTAAAGTGATCAAAGCTATTTTGCATTAAAAATAAAAAAGTTACAAAAACCCCCACCTACATAAACCCCTCGCCTTCATGCTCTCTCCACCACACACTGAAACCCGGAAGTGCGGAACCCCAATATATAGGGATACCACTTTCTTCCAATTGGCTGATTTGAATCAGCCAATAGCAAGAACTTTTTTAAATTTAAATTCTAATTATCCTTTTCTATTGGATGATTTGAAATTAAATTTAAATAAGTTCTTGCTATTGGCTGATTCAAATAACTATGGATAAACTGCTGGCTGGAATTCCAGGTACTTCTAGATCAGTATTTCTCAACCACGGTCCTCAAGTACACCCAACAGGCCAGATTTTAATTATAGCTGAACTAGGTTAAATAATCAGCTGCTGGGTGAGAGCGTCTAAGACCAATACCTGTAAATTACCGTTAGAGACATATACTTGTGATTACCATTCGGTAATAATTATCGTTAGAGGCCTGTATGTTTAAATGATTATCTGTGAACCGGTACAGTATCAAGGACCTGTACCTAATAATTACTATATATACCAGAACATTATCTGGAGCCTATACCTTGAATTACCATGGAGACCTATACCTTTGGATTACCATTGGTGAACTAATCGCTAGGACCAATACCATAGGATTACCGTGGGAGACCTATAACTTTGAGTTACCAAAAGTGCACCAGAATAGTATCTAAGATCTATACCTGTGAATTACCGTAAGAGACCTGTACCTTAAAATGACCATTTATGAACCTGTGCAGTATCTAGGACCTATACCTTCTAATTACCATATGTAAACCAGAACAGTATCTGGAGCCTGTACCTAAGATTTACAGTTGGAGACTAGGTCCTATACCTTAGGAATACCATAGGAGACCTATAAATTGAAATTACCATTAGTAAACCTATACCTTGAAATTATCATTAGTAAACCAATTGGTATCTTTGACCTATATCTATAAATTACCATGGGAGACCTAT
The DNA here is from genome assembly GCF_027579735.1 of Bombina bombina. NCBI lineage: Eukaryota > Metazoa > Chordata > Amphibia > Anura > Bombinatoridae > Bombina > Bombina bombina. The sequence continues at coordinate 199,285,468 of NC_069505.1, read as the reverse complement.
ACCTGGAATTACCAGGTTGATCGCCAGGTTGATCAATCCGATATCTAAGGCCTATACCGTTCCTATACCTTTAATTACCGGTGAATTAATAAAGGAGAATATCTGACGTTAAATAACCAGAGTGAGTCTGGTAACACATAGTCTAATGCTCGTAGTACCGTAGCAGATGCTTATAATAATATGGTACTAGTATTGCATGCAGAGATTGGTGCCTTGGTAAGTAGTCATTTACTCTCTGGTAATACCAGAGACTGATACCTCTTAATTACCGATATTAGGGCATTAGTATGGAAAGACAGGGCTCATACCAGAGAAGGATAAAGAATATATTTAAAAAATATTTTTTCTTTTCAGCGTATTGGCAAAAATACCTCTTAAGTGAGATTATATTTTGTACCTTGTTATACCGTTAGTATAGGAGTAGGCATTGCTATCTAAAAGAAGGGAGAGGGAACAGGTACGCCACTGATGTGTTTCGTCGTGGTGGCTTTTTCAAGCCACCACGCGGTCATTTTAAGGTACTGGTCTCTTACGGTAATTCACAGGTATAGGTTTTAAATACTATTCTGGTTCACTTTTGGTAACTCAAAGGTATAGGTCTCCCATGGTAATCCTATGGTATAGGTCCTAGTGAATAGTTCACCAATGGTAATCCAAAGGTATAGGTCTCCACGGTAATTCAAGGTATAGGCTCCAGATACTGTTCTGGTATATATGGTCATTATTAGGTACAGGTCCTTGATACTGTACCGGTTCACAGATAATCATTTAATGGTACAGGTCTCTAATGATAATTATTAGGTATAGGTCCAGTTAACTGCACCTGTTCCTGATTGGTAATCACAGGTATATGTCTCTAACAGTAATTTACAGGTATTGGTCTAAGACACTGTACTGGGTCACAAATGGCTATTAAAAGGTAAAGGTCTCATGAATTATCAAAAAAACTTATATTATGCTTACCTGATAACTTTCTTTTCTTCAGATGGAAAGAGTCCAAAGCTGCATTCTTACTTTTGGGAATTCAGAACCTGACCACCAGGAAGAGGCAAAGACACCCCAACCAAAGGCTCAATTACTCCTCCCACCTCTCTCATCCCCCAGTCATTCTGCCAAGGGAACAAGGAACAGTAGAAGAAATATCAGGGCGAAAAGGTGCCAGAAGAACAAAAATAACAGACGCCCCACAGAAAAAATACAGGCGGTAGGCTGTGGACTTTCGTATAGAAACAAGGGGAGGCAACGCCCAGACCCCAGAATACAGAAACTACCAGATAAGGCTGGTAGTCTGAAACAGAGAGAGGATCTTCCCCTAACACAGTGCAACCGCACTCTAGAAAGCAACTGAAGACAAAGGTCCCCAAGTCGAAAAAAGGTAGCTCAGAATACCGAAATATTCAGAAACGAAACCTTGTGCAGCAAGCTCAGGTCTAACGAACAATACCTGAACCAAAAACACTGCACGCTGTGGTCATCTAAAAATGACTCTGACACTGAAATACTTGCCGGGCAAGTAGAAAGCAGCTGAAGATAGGATCCTTCAGATTGCTAAATATCCACTAACCAGCAGATAACATTGCAGGCTATCTAAGAGCCGCCAGTCCTTCCCACAAATATTGAACGTGGAGAAAGGAGAAACATCAAAGAGGCTTATCTACCTCGAACACTCCGAGGACGAAAAAGCAGAGCAACAGATCTCATATCCTGCTCCAACACCAGACCAGCCCAAGCAACAGACATGTCTGATAGACAGGGGGGACAGAAAAACCCCAACCACAACCCCCCTGGGAATGGAAAGACAAAGGGGGGACTCACCTACCCCAACAGAGCTTGGGTGCCAACCCAATCTGCTTCACCAAAATAAGGCACTCCCAAGGAGAACCCCCCTAGGACCTGGAGCAGAGAAAAGTGCAATAGATCCGTAGGAAGACCTGTCACAACTCTCTTAGACAGTCTCTACGTAGAGAGATCAATTTCCAACAGGTGAAACAGAGCCCACAGAGCAGCAGCTGCTGCCCCTTACAGAAATAAGTCACCTGATCCAACCTCCTACACACAGGGCAGGACAATGACCCTCTAGAGAGAGGAAACCCCAGCTCATAAGGAAGACAAACTATCCCCTCAAAAGAGAAGGGCACAGATAAGAACAACATACATGTCCACAAGACATAAAGCCATAGTATGATCAAAACGGACCGACCGAATGAAAAATGTATCCAGACACCATTGTTGACAGAGAAAAAACTCCCCATGAAGAGGAGCTCACTCTGTCCGAAGGACAAGTCAGGCCTTAAAGCTTATAACCAGTACCCGAAGGTGGATGTGAACTCTGGCCTTCCTGCTTGCAAGCCCAATGAACTAGCCCCTATGTCGCAATATAGGGTCCCTGAAAAAACTGGGTCGTCCCGAACCAGTCTACAGGATCATAAGTATCCAGACATCCAAGAAGGATCCAAGACATGAACCCTGGACCCAGAATCGTCCTAGAACAAATGATACCCCCAGGGAACACAAGATACCCAGTCTGAAGCAATCAGACCTCACAGGGGATGATAACCGGGGAAACCGAAGAACGGGTACAGGACTTACTCATAATTCCCAGCCCAAAAGAAAAAGAACACCCTTGGCCAGAGGTCAACACCCCCCCCAACAAGGTGCTAGACCGCGACAAAGTCACACAATTTCTCTAGAGCCCAAAGGCCCAAAAGGCAGCAAAAAGGGAAATGAGATAACGAGAACAGAGTCACCTGAAAGAGAGTAGAAAAGAAAGGCTAATCTCCATAATCCTTTCAGATTAACATTCCAGAGGACCACACCCAAGGGAGAAGAATGCAAAGCATCCCAAACCCAGGCAGAAAAAAACATCCCCTAAGCAAAAAGCTTGGAAAAAGAGACAACACCTCATATCGCCCCTGATATGGAGACGACTTACTCCCGAAGGAAGACAGAGCCCCACGGCCTTCACTTCCTAATTAAGTGGCCAAAGCCGCCAAAAAAACCGGACGAAGTCCAGAAAGTCTCGACCCAAAGGAGCCTCTAAAAGAAACAAGTCCTAAAAGGACACTTCCAAAGAAACCATGAAAGGCAAAACCATAAGAACGGCGGTATGAAGGACCTAAATCCTCCAAGCCTCTAACCCCCAACAGGAAGGAACACTCTAGTTCCCGAAAAAATCGGAAAAGACTGAGCATGTTGCCGCAGATCTGCCCACTAGATTGAAATGCGAATGAGGACTGAACCAATCCCCCATGCCCCTAAGCAACCACGGACCATCAAGTCCTCTCAGGAAGCTAGTTGAAGCTTGTAAAATAACAAGTAAACAACACAAATCATATTGTGATCACTAGGTGCCCTCACCAGACCAGCCGGGCATAAAAAGGCACCACGTGTCTGAACTAGGCCTCAAAGACAGAAGGATTTGTACCCAGTCAGGACCAGCCTGGAAACCAAGGGCCCCAGCACTGTCAAGGCCACATAGAGTCTCCCCCGAGATGGAGGGATAACGAACAGTCAGACAGAACATAAGACTAGTACGTCCTCAAAGTAAACAGTGCGACCACAAAATCGCGAGTATGAATTCTAGAGAAGAAGGTTCCAGAAGGAAGCATCACATAACAACATGAGCTTTAGACCAAAATCATCCTCACCGGATTAAAATAAAAGAGAAGGCAACCTGTAGGTTATCGCCCAGGAAGAACGGACAGACCCACAGGACCAGCCCAACAGGGGTCCGAGACTTCCAAGCTCAGAACTGGAAAAGGATACACAAATAACAAAGACTATAAGAAGATTACTTCATCCCCCTATGTCTATGTAAGCAAGCCAGTCAAAGATTAAGACTGAGAATTCCCAGACCCATTAAGAGTGGGATTCTCCAGCAAAGCCAAAACGTGCCTCAGTAGAACACGAAGGTGAGCCAGTCTATAATGAAATTGTGTAACATACCTCCGCCGGGACAAAAGAAAACACCCACCCTGAAGGTTTACCCCCTGAGGCCTCAAGGGCAGTCGCTCCCCTGGAGGGCTGAACTGGACCAGGCGATCCCACACCTGACAAGCCGCAGTTAACGGAACACGGACAATATCGTAAGCACACTCCCGGGAGGTGCAGATGCTCCAGCGCCAAAGATATGGCCATGTGGAACCGTGTCATAACCTCTGATAGGAACAGGCCACACTCCATAGAAGGATAAGTAGCGTATGGGTTACCAGCATGCATAGTAAAAGTTGGTGGTAGAGAACTCGCCTCGTGGGAAAAAGAATCCCCAGAGGCGAATGGCTCAGTGGGCACCTGGTTCCCTGACCCCGAGGAACAGAGCACTCTAAAATGACATTCGGAACATAGCTGATGGGCATGTATCACCTTGGCCAGGATATTAAATATAACATGGACAAATAAGAAAAATCTAAATGGCCCCTTACACCCCCAATGGTTGGGGCACTCAACACCTCCAGGGAACCAGACATCAGTGGACCAGGATTTCTCCGTCGCTACACAGTCACGAATGCGGAACTGGAGAGGCAAAACGTGACCACTCTCGGTCACAAGGTAGGCCGTACAGTCCAAAAAAAGCATGCCTGACCATAAAGGCTGCGTCACTACGAAGGCCGTTATGTTCCACAAGGCCTCAAGCCAAAGTAACACTACACATAAGCAGGTTGAATCACATAACAAACATGATTAATAAAAACCCTGTTCAATAACCCCCTTTAGGAGATATTAACCCTTGATTCCAAGATACAAAAGGAGCCTCACTGAGACCCTGATTTAGTTAGTCCCACAAGGTGGTAGCCTCTCGGGAAAAACATAAATAATACAATACATTCATGAGAAAGTAAAATGAAACGATCTTACCGGAATCTATGCCATGGAACAGTAACACAGCCCTTCAAGTGTGACAGATAATATCGTCGCCTCTGCCATGGACTTGAGAGAAGAAAGCAGGCAGCGAAACTTGTCAACACTGATTGCTTGTGGAGCTGTTAATATGAGTCAGGATGGTTTTAAGGACTACTTAAAACTCCAGTCCCATGCTGAAGAGTACTACCCTCCATAAGAGACTATCGAAAACTTCTCTGCCAACCTCTTGGGACGAAAGACAAAGAATAACTGGGGGATGAGGGAGGTGGGAGGAGTATTTGAGCCTTTGGCTGAGGTGTCTTTGCCTCCTCCTGGTGGCCAGGTTCTGAATTCCCAAAAGTAACGAATGCAGCTGTGGACTCTTTCCATTTATGAAGAAATTATAGACCATTTATTTAAGGCATGAGTCTCCATCTTTTCATACTAGTGCATTAATATCGCAAGCTTCTGCTTCAATATTACAAGGATCTAATTGAGCTATATATGATTCACCTTGATGACCAAAACGGTAATTCTAAGGTATAGGTCACAGATTTTGTTCTGACTAACCACGGTCATTTGAAGATACAGGTCCTGGAAACTGAACTATTTAACTATGGTAACCAATAGGTACAAATCCTAGGTATTGCCAGATAAGTATAGACAACCTATTCCTTACACCTTTATCCTATCTTACCCTATCAAGTGTATCACCTATAGAGTTCACACCAGTAATCATAAGGTTTAGGTCACTTCTCTTGGTGAGTCCAGATTGTGTATTTACACCGAGATTTTGCAACAGATAGAATCCTTGAGGGTCATCCAATTTCAAAGTATTATTTACTTAGACCCTTTGATTCATATTTTTTCCATTTATCTCAATCACTCTACCTTGTGGAGTAGGCATTTGCATTTGTAGACCCACCCTTCTACCCTTTTTTTATTATTAGCAATATTTGATAAAAGTTAAGTTTTATTTTCATTATTCGCTTGACATAAATCACTTACTTATTAAACGTTGTGAGTGCTACATTTGTACTCTTTTTTTTCAGTTCTTAACTGATTTGTTCTAAATTACTTTTAAGTACAAGCACCGACCCCTCTGAGATAATTACCATTGAGTAATGATATATTTGGGAACGTTTATTCACTTTTATAAGTAGTGCCATTGGTATTCTTGTTACAATAACCATGGTAACTGATCAGCTGATTATTTCACCTGTGCTCTAGTTCAGATATAATGAAAAAATGGCCTGTTGGGGGTACTTGAGGACCGCAGTTTAGAAACACTTTTCTAGATTACATTAGTGACTGGACCCACAATGGAGGAACATAAGTGTAATGTGGAAACTGCGTTCAGAAAGCCGATGGAACATGGACTGAAAGTAAATTTAGTCAAAATTGAGTTCTTAAAAGACAGACTTGGGTTTTGTGGACATGTCATTGATAAAGATGGCCTACACACTACACATGACAAAGTGAAGGCCCTACAGGATGCTCCAGTTCCTCAGAATACTACTCAGCTAAAATCCTATCTAGGTTGCCTAATTATTACTGTTTTTTTTACCAAATTTAGCGCACCTGTTATTTCCTTTACACAGATTGCTAGAAAAAAAAATGTAAGTGGAAGTGGACATCAGAATACAACAGAGCTTTAAAAAAGTTAAAGGAATTGGTCTAGAGTTCAAGAATTTGTGTTTACTATCATTTTGCACAAGCCTGTGTCCATAGCTTGTGATGCATCACCTTACGGGCTTGGAGCTGTTTTGTCACACACTATGGCAGATGGCACAGAAAGGACAATAGCATTTGCTACAAGATCACTTACCCCAACAGAGAAAAACGATGCACAGATTGTTAAAGAGGCATTGGCCATTGTTTGGGGTCTTAAAAAATTTCATACATACATATATGGGCGCTCTTTTACTCTACTAACAGACCACAAACCATTCGGCTAGATTACGAGTTTTGCGTTAGGCTTAAAAAGCAGCGTTAGCTAGTCCTAGCGCTGCTTTTTAACGCCCACTGGTATTACGAGTCTTGCAGGTACAGGTGTACCGCTCACTTTTTTGGCCAGACTTGGAAAAACCGCAAATCCACTTACGTATCCTCTTTATTCAATGGGACTTGCATAGCGCCGGTATTACAAGTCTGCCAAAAAGTGAGTGGTAGACCCTCTCCTGTCAAGACTGGTACCGCATATTAAAGTCAGTAGTTAAGAGTTTTACACTACAACGCCGTAGCATAAAACTCTTAACTAAAGTGCTAAAAAGTACACTAACACCCATAAACTACCTATTAACCCCTAATCCGAGGCCCTCCCACATCGCAAACACTAAAAGAAACATTTTAACCCCTAATCTGCTGAACCGGACATTGCCGCCACTATAATAAATATATTAACCCCTAAACCGCCACACTCCCGCCTTGCAAACATTAGTTAAATATTATTAACCCCTAATCTTCCGTCCCTAACATCGCTGCCACCTACCTACATTTATTAACCCCTAATCTGCCGCCCCCAACGTCGCTGCCACTATATTAAAGTTATTAACCCCTAAATCTAAGTCAAACCCTAACCCTAACACCCCCTAACTTAAATATAATTAAAAGAAATCTAACAAAAAATTCCTATCATTAACTAAATTATTCCTATTTAAAACTAAATACTTAACTGTAAAATAAACCCTAAGATAGCTACAATATAACTAATAGTTATATTGTAGCTAGCTTAGGTTTTATTTTTATTGTACAGGCAAGTTTGTATTTATTTTAACTAGGTAGAATAGTTATTAAATAGTTATTAACTATTTAATAACTAGCTAGCTAAAATAAATACAAAAGTATCTGTAAAATAAAACCTAACCTAAGTTAAAATTACACCTAACACTACACTATAATTAAATAAACTAAATTAAATACAATTAAATAAATTACATATAATTACCTAAATTAAATTAAAGTACAAAACAAAACAAAACACTAAATTACAGAAAATAATAAACAAATTACAGAAATTTAAACTAATTACACCTAATCTAATAGCCCAATTAAAATAAAAAAGGACCACCAAAATAAAAAAAAACCCTAGCCTAAACTAAACTACCAATAGCCCTTAAAAGGGCCTTTTGCTGGCCATTGCTCCAAAGAAATCAGCTCTTTTACCTGTAAAAAAAAAATACAAACAACCCCCCCAACAGTAAAACCCACCACCCACACAACCAACCCCCCAAATAAAATACTAGCTAAAAAAACCTAAGCTCCCCATTGCCATGAAAAGGGCATTTTGTAAGCCCAAACCCCTAATCTAAAAAATAAACCCACCCAATACACCCTTAAAAAACCCAAACACTAATCCCCTGAAGATCGTCTTTATCCAAGCCGGGCAGAAGTGGTCCTCCAGACGGGCAGAAGTCTTCATCCAGACTGCACCTTCTATCTTCATCCATCCGGTACGGGGCGGGTCCATCTTCAAGACATCCGACGCGGAGCATCCTCTTCATCCGACGACTAACACAGAATGAAGGTACCTTTAAGTGACGTCATCCAAGATGGCGTCTCTTAGATTCTGATTGGCTGATAGAATTCTATAAGCCAATCAGAATTAAGGTAGAAAAAAATCCTATTGGCTGATGCAATCAGCCAATAGGATTGAAGTTCAATCCTATTAGCTGATCCTATCAGCCAATAGGATTGAGCTTGCATTCTATTGGCTGATTGGAACGTCAATAGAATGCGAGCTCAATCCTATTGGCTGATTGGATGAAGACGTCTCCCGGTAAGTCGATCTTCAGGGGGTTAATGTTAGGTTTTTTTAAGGGTGTATTGGGTAGGTTTATTTTTTGGATTAGGGGTTAGGACTTGCAAAAGAGCTAACTGCCCTTTTAAGGGCAATGCCCATCCAAATGCCCTTTTCAGGGCAATGGGGAGCTTAGGTTTTTTTAGCTAGTATTTTATTTGGGGGGTTGGTTGTGTGGGTGGTGGGTTTTACTGTTGGGGGGTTGTTTGTATTTTTTTTACAGGTAAAAGATTACTTTGGGGCAATGCCCCGCAAAAGGCCCTTTTAAGGGCTATTGGTAGTTTAGTTTAGGCTAGGGTTTTTTTTTATTTTGGGGGAGCTTTTTTATTTTAATAGGGCTATTAAATTAGGTGTAATTAGTTTAAATTTCTGTAATTTGTTTATTATTTTCTGTAATTTAGTGGGGGGGGGTTGTACTTTAGCTAATTTAATTTAGGTAATTGTATTTAATTTAGTTAATTTATTTAATTATAGTGTAGTGTTAGGTGTTAGTGTAACTTAGGTTAGGTTTTATTTTACAGGTAAATTTGTCTTTATTTTAACTAGGTAGTTATTAAATAGTTAATAACTATTTAATAACTATTCTACCTAGTTAAAATAAATACAAACTTTCCTGTAAAATAAAAATAAACCCTAAGCTAGATACAATGTAACTATTAGTTATATTTTAGCTATCTTAGGGTTTATTTTACAGGTAAGTATTTAGTTTTAAATAGGAATAATTTAGTTATGGATAGGAATATTTATTTTGATTTATTTAAATTATATTTAGGTTACGGGGTGTCAGGTTTAGGGTTAGACTTAGGTTTAGAGGTTAATAATTTAATATAGTGGTGGCGACATTGGGGGAGGCAGATTAGGGGTTTATAAGTGTAGGTAGGTGGCAGCGACATTGGGGGCGGCAGAGTAGGGGTTAACCCCTTAACGACGCGTGTCGTACAGGGTACGTCGCACACCACCTGGTCTTAAAAGACCAGCGACGTACCCTGTACGACATTAGGGGTTTAAAGCAGCTGGAAGCGATCCTGCTCGCTTCCAGCCGCTTTCCAGTTATTGCAGTGATGCCTCGATATCGAGGCATCCTGCAATAACACCCCTTGGCCATCCGATGTAGAGAGAGACACTCTGTGGCCCTCGCTGCACCGGACATCGATGGTCGGTATCGTTGGTGGCTAGGAGCCTGTGTCGGAGGTGGGTGGCGGCCATCGATGATGAGCGGTGATGTGGAGGGGGGCGGGATCGTCCGGGGGTGCACACGGCGCGTGCATGGGAGGGCGGGGCGGGCACGTGTACGGGGAGGGAGCGGGTGGGAACCGCTACACTACAGAAAAAGTTGATGTACAAATTAAAAAAAAAATGGAATAAAAATTAAAAAAAACAAAAGATCAGGCAGGTGGTGGGGGTTGGTCTGTGGGGGGGGGGGGAGCTACACTACAGAAAAAAAAACAAAAAAAATACTTTTTTTTTGCAAACTGGGTACTGGCAGACAGCTGCCAGTACCCAAGATGGCCCCCAATAAGGCAGATGGGGGGGTAGAGAGCTGTTTTGGGGGGGATCAGGGAGGTTGGGGGCTAAGGGGGGATGCTACACCACAGCATATGTAAATATGCTTTATAAAAAATATTTTTTTTTAAAAAAAAACTTTTATTTTAGTACTGGCAGACTTTCTGCCAGTACTTAAGATGGCGGGGACAATTGTGGGTTGGGGGAGGGAAGGGAGCTGTTTGGGAGGGATCAGGGGGTCTGATGTGTCAGATGGGAGGCTAATCTCTACACTAAAGCTAAAATTAACCCTGCAAGCTCCCTACAAACTACCTAATTAACCCCTTCACTGCTAGCCATAATACACGTGTGATGCGCAGCAGCATTTAGCGGCCTTCTAATTACCAGAAAGCAACGACAAAGTCATATATGTCTGCAATTTCTGAACAAAGGGGATCCCAGAGAAGCATTTACAACCATTTGTGCCATAATTGCACAAGCTGTTTGTAAATAATTTCAGTGAGAAACCTAAAATTGTGAAAAAAATTAAGTTTTTTTTAAATTTGGTTGCATTTGGCGGTGAAATGGTGGCATTAAATATACCAAAATGGGCCTAGATCAATACTTTGGGTTGTCTACTACACTACACTTGAGCTAAAATTAACTCTACAAGCTCCCTACATGCTCCCTAATTAACCCCTTCACTGCTGGGCATAAAACACGTGTGGTGCGCAGTGGCATTTAGCAGCCTTCTAATTACCACAAAGCAATGCCAAAGCCATATAAGTCTGCTATTTCTGAACAAAGGGGATCCCAGAGAAGCATTTACAACCATTTATGCCATAATTGCATAAGTTGTTTGTAAATAATTTCTGTGAGAAACCTAAAGTTTGTGAAAAAGTGAACAATTTTTTTTATTTGATCGCATTTGGCGGTGAAATGGTGGCATGAAATATACCAAAATGGGCCTAGATCAATACTTTGGGATGTCATCTAAAAAAAAATATATACATATCAAGGGATATTCAGGTATTCCTGACAGATATCAGGGTTCCAATGTAACTAGCGCTCATTTTGAAAAAAAGTGGTTTTGAAATAGCAAAGTGCTTCTTATATTTATTTCCCTATAACTTGCAAAAAAAGCAAAGAACATGTTAACATTGGGTATTTCTAAACTGAGGACAAAATTTAGAAACTATTTAGCATGGTTGTTTTTTGGTGGTTGTAGATGTGTAACAGATTTTGGGGGTCAAAGTTAGAAAAAGTGTGTTTTTTTCCATTTTTTCCTCATATTTTATAATATTTTTAATAATAAATTATAAGATATGATGAAAATAATGGTATCTTTAGAAAGTCCATTTAGTGGCGAGAAAAACGGTATATCATATGTGTGGGTACATTAATGAGTAAGAGGAAAATTACAGCTAAACACAAACACTGCAGAAATGTAAAAATAGCCCTGGTCCTTAAGGGGTTAATAAATATAATGTAGGTGTTGGCAATGTTGGGGGCAGCAGATTAGAGGTTAATAAGTATAATGTAGGTGGAGGCAGTGTCCGGAGTGGCCGATTAGGGGTTAATAATTATAAATTAGGTGTTGGCGATGTCGGGGGCGGCAGATTATGGGGTTAATAAATGTAAGATTAGGGGTGTTTAGACTCGTGGGTTCATGTTAGGGTGTTAGGTGTAGACATAAATTTTATTTCCCCATAGGAATCAATGGGGCTGCGTTAGTGAGTTTTATGCGACTTTTTTGCAGGTGTTAGACTTTTTTTCAGCCGGCTCTCCCCATTAATTCCTATGGGGAAATCGCACACGAGCATGTACGACCAGCTCACTGCTGACTTAAACAGCGCTGGTATTGGAGTGCGGTAATGAGCAAACGCTCACTTCTTGTCTTTTAATGACGGGTTTGTAAAAACTCGTAATACCAGCGCTGCATGTAAGTGAGCGGTGAGGGAAAACTGCTCGTTAGCACCGCACAGCCTCTAACGCAAAACTCGTAATCTGGGCCATTTTTAGCTATTTTTAACCCACAAAAGGGCATCTCTACTATGACTGCTGTATTACTTTTTTCCAGATTGACCCAAACCCCAGTTAACCCATTTCCCTTTACCAAAAAAACAAACAGACAACAAGATTGTGGTTAACAAATTGGCCACAGCTTTATTACATCCTTTTAAATAACAAAACCTTATAAAGTTTTTATTTTTAAATAGTCGTAACCAAATTCTCCTTCTTGAAAATTATAGCCATAACTTGTCATAAAACCACTCCTTCTATAGGCCCACACAGCCGTAACTAACACCAGCCCATATAAAATCCCTTAGCCCTGAGTGTTCAGTCTGCTATTTATACCCCAGGCTGTGAGGTCTGTGCAATATGCATTACAGACAATTTGAGGTATTCCCCCCCTCAACCCCCACTGTAACAAAGGTACATTTCCTGGTAGGGAGGGCCATGAAAGGTCATGCAGCCAACTGAGCCCGTTTCAACTTCTTTGCCGCTCAAACTGCTAATCTCCAAAAGGGCCGCCGCTCACCGCACTTGTGCCCTGATGATCAAAACATCGTCAGTCCCTCAAGATATTGCCTTTTTGGCCTCGCTAGTCTCACAATCCGTCAGTCTGACTGCATATTCTAAAAAAGTGGGTTGAACCTCTGTTCCGACGAGTAGCGATGTGTCTCCTATAGGAAATAATAGGGATTGCAGCTTCAGCAAAAGCACGCCCACATTGCCACTCATCTGCGATATTGGCGGGGGGGGGGGCTGTATTCAAATTATGTTTACATAACATAGATCAGCATTCACTTAAATAAATAATGGTTTTGGTGCATCAAATCATGCATATATAAACTAAGTTTCACTGCACATTCACTAGATTCTTCACAACGGAAATTCTCGCCATTGAAAAGCTGGCGAGACTGATATGGCAGAAAAGGAGCTTCCAAGATAGAGGGCAGTGGTTTGAAAATTAGAAACTCATGGCGATGTTTCCCCTTTAACCCCTTAACGACCAACGTACCCTGTAAATCTGTGGTCATTAAGGTTTTAACTATTGCAGCTTTGCTGACAGCCGCGAGGCTGTGCTAGAACTGCATGCCTCACTTCTGCAGTCATGCAGATATAGCTTGGTCTTGCTGACACTGGCAAGACCTGCTCTATATCCCGCGCATGTATGTGCACATCTCAATGACCGCCGTCCCAGAGAACACCCATCAAGCTCCCATGGAATGCCTATATATTGCTTATGTCTGCAATCTCCATTGTTAATAAAAAACAAACAAAAACGTACTTGTAACGGAAGCCTCTGTTACTTTTATACTTTGAGAGGACTGCAGGCCAGCCTCTTCCCCACCGATTATGGACCCTGGCTTATGAGGGGATTCTGTGTTTTGGGGTGCGCCAGGGACATTTGAAGTACTTTTACCAAGGATTCAGGTTCATCCCGTTTTCCAAGAACCCCCAGAAATTCTGAGAACTGGAGGGCCCTGATACAGAGTTGGGTTTCCTGTGTTTTGTTGGGGTATAGGTTGAAAGCCAAAACCAGCATTGCCTGCTCCAAACCCCCCTAGACTCAAGGCTGGTGATTGCAATCAGCCCAAACATCCTGATGCTGGATGACGCAGCTGATGCAGCAGACAACTCCTTCCAGAGGTAATAAAAGGCTTGCAGTGCCTAGTTATTATTATTATTGGTTATTTTTATTTGTAGAGCGCCAACAGATTCCGCAGCACTAGTTTCAATAGAATAGAGTTTAAGGAAATAAGACACAAGTAAAACTGGCACTAGGTATTGCTCTCCCCTTATTTATCTTGCAATTTTGCTTTTTTTGTATCTTAATATGTTATATGACCAAAAAATAAATGAAGGATACTCAAATTCCAAATCATAATATTTAGCCAAATAGAGCCAAAAGACTTTGTTAGATAGAAGTTTATTACATGCAAAAAACTAAATTTATGCTTACCTGATAAATGTATTTATTTCTTGACATGGTGAGTCCACGGATCATTGAATTACTATTGAGAATACCACTCCCTAAATATCCCCTCCCTTCCCTCCAACCCCAGTCATTCGACCAAAGCAAAGGAGAGAAAGGAAGCAACAAGGTGCAGAGGTGTCTGAAGTTTATAACATACCAACAAAAAACCTGTCCTTAAGAAAACAGTGTGGGCCGTGGACTCACTGTGTCAAGAAATAAAAACATTTATCAGGTAAGCATACATTTTGTTTTCTTTCTAATGACGCAGTGAATCCACGGATCATCTAATTACTATTGGGAATCAATGATACTCTTGAGCCACAAAGAAAGAGAAGTAGCCATAGCTTTCTGCCCCCTTACGTTTCCCAGAGAAAACCAAGAACAGAGCAGAAGACTGACGAAAATCCTTAGTCGCCTGTTAATAGAATTTCAATGCATGCACCACCTCCAGATTGTGCAGCAAACGTTCCTTCTGAGAAGAAGGGTTAGGACACAAGGAAGGAACAACAATCTCCTGATTAATGTTCCGACGTGAAACCACTTTAGGGAGAAACCCTAACTTAGTATGAAAAACTACCTAATCCGAATGAAATATAAGGTAAGGAGACTCATACTGTAACGCAGAGAGCTCTGACACTCTACGAACAGATGAATTAGCAACAAGAAACAAAACCTTCCAAGATAACAACTTAATATCTAAGGAATGCTTAGGCTCAAATGGAGCCTGTTGAAGAACTTTAAGAACTAGATTAAGACTACAGGGAGGAGTAACCAGCTTAAACACAGGCCTGATTCTGACCAAGGCCTGACAGAACGATTGCATGTCTGGCACATCCGCCAGACGTTTATGTAATAAAATAGACAAGGCAAATATTTGACCCTTTAGGGAGCTTGCCAATAAACTCTTCTCCAAACCCTCTTGGAGAAAAGACAAAATTCTAGGAATCTGAACTCTACTCCAAGAGTAGTCTTTGGATTCACACCAATGCAGATATTTATGCCATATCTTATGGTAAATCTTTCTAGTTACAGGCTTACAAGCCTGAATCATGGTCTCAATGACCGACTCTGAAAATCCACGCTTAGATAGAATCAAGCGTTCAATCTCCAAGCAGTCAGCTTCAGAGAAACTAGATTTGGAGGAAGAAAGGGCCCTTGAAGTAGGAGGTCCTTTCTCAATGGAAGTCTCCAAGGTGGAAGAGATGACATCTCCACCAGGTCTGCATACCAGATCCTGCGAGGCCACGCCGGTGCTATGAGGATCACCAACGCCCTCTCTTGTTTGATTCGAGCAATGACTAGAGGAGAGGAGAGCGAACAGGGGAAATAGGTATGCGAGTCTGAAATTCCAAGGTACCGACAGAGTGTCTATCAGTACCGTCTGAGGATCCCTTGACCTTGACCCGTACCTCGGAAGCTTGGCTTTCTGCCGAGATAACATTAGATGCAGTTCCGGCTGTCCCCATTTGAGTATTAAGCTGGAAAACATTTCCGGATGGAGTTCCCACTCCCCCGGGTGAAAGGTCTGTCTGCTCAGATAATCCGCCTCCCAGTTGTCCACTACTGGGATGTGGTTTGCCGACAGGCAACAGTTGTGGGACTCTGCCCACAGAATTATCTTGGCTACCTCTGCCATGGCCAAGGAACTCCGAGTTCCCCCCTGATGGTTGATGTAAGCCACTGAAGTTATGTTGTCCGACTGGAACCTGATAAACCGGGCCGAAGCTAACTGAGGCCAGGCCAGAAGAGCATTGAAGATTGCTCTCAGCTCCAGAATGTTTATGGGTAAAACAGACTCTGACCGAGTCCATGTCCCCTGAGCCTTTAGAGAGCCCCAGACTGCTCCCCATCCCAGTAGGCTGGCGTCCGTTGTCACAATCACCCAGCTGGGTCTGTGGAAGCAGGTTCCCTGGGAGAGATGATCCTGACACAACCACCATAGAAGAATTCCTTGTCTCCTGCTCCAGATGTAATCAAGGAGACAGATCCGCATAATCTCCATTCCACTGCCTGAGCATGCATAACTGCAGAGGTCTGAGGTGGAAACGGACAAACGGGATGATGTCCATGGCTGCTACCATCAGACCGATTACATCCATACATTGAGCCACTGATGGCCAAGGAGAGGACTGAAGCGTTAGACAAGAATCAAAAATCTTTGATTTCCTAACTTCTGTCAGAAAAATCTTCACTGATAAGGAATCTATTATGGTTCCCAAGAAAACTACCCTTGTAATTGGAACTAAGGAACTCTTTTCCAAATTCACCTTTCATCCGTGAGATCTTAGGAAGGATAACAACATTTCCGTGTGGGATTTTGATTGTTGAAAGGATGGTGCCTGAACCAGAATGTCATCCAGATAAGGCGCCACTGCAATGCCCCGCAATCGGAGCACCATCAACAGGGATCCCAGAACCTTTGAAAAAAATCTGGGAGCTGTGGCAAGGCCAAATGGAAGAGCCACAAACTGGAAGTGTTTGTCTAGAAATGCAAACCTCAGAAACTTGTGATGGTCCCTGTGGATGGGGACATCCAGGTACGCATCCTTTAAATCTACCGTTGTCATAAATTGACCCTCTTGAACCTAGGAAAGAATGGAACAAATAGTTTTCATCTTGAAGGACGGTACTCTGAGGAATTTGTTTAGACTTTTGAGATTTAAGATTGGTCTGAAGGTTCCCTCTTTTTTGGGAACCATGAACAGATTGGAGTAGAACCCCATACCCTGTTCCTGCATTGGGACAGGAACAATCACTCCGAGGTCAGAAAGATTCCCAACACAGTGTAAGAACGCCTCTCTTTTTATCTGGTCTACAGATAATCTTGAAAGCAGAAACCTGCCCCTAGGAGGAAAGGTCTTGAATTCTAGTTTGTATCCCTGGGACACGATGTCCATCGCCCAGGGATCCTGAACATCCGGAACCCAAGCTTGAGCGAAGAAGGAAAGTCTGCCCCTTGGGGCCAGGACCTTCATTCTGCTTTTGAGTCAATAGCGGCCTTCTTGGATTGTTTTCCCTTGTTCCAAGACTGGTTGGGCCTCCAGGAAGGCTTGGACTATTCCTGCTTGGAAGAAGGAGAGGAAGGTTTACCCTTTCAAAAGGAATGAAAATTACTCTGACGTCCCTTCTGCTTATTCCTCTTATCCTGAGGGAGGAAATGGCCCTTTCCTCCCGTAATGTCAGAAATTATTTCCGTCAAGCCCGGCCCAAACAAGGTCTTTCCCTTGTAAGGGATTGCCAAAAGCTTAGACTTAGATGACACATCCGCAGACCAATATTTTAACCATAAAGCTCTGCGGGCCAGTACGGCAAAACCGTAAATCTTTGCTCCCAGTTTAATAACATGTAGGGAAGCATCCGTTATAAAGGAATTGGCTAAGGGCCTTGATCCTATCCTGGATCTCTTTGAGGGGAGAGTCTGTCCGAATAGAATCAGACAACGCATCAAACCAGTATGCTGCCACACTAGTGACGGTAGCAATACACATCACAGGTTGCCATTGTAAACCCTGGTGTACATACATTTTCTTGAGTAACACCTCTAATTTCTTGTCCATAGGATCCTTAAAGGAACAACTATCTTCTATGGGGATAGTGGTCCTCTTAGCTGGCGTGGAAATTGCCCCTTCCACCTTGGGTACCGTCTGCCAAGACTCCTTGATAGATTCTGCTATAGGAAACATCTTCTTAAATATAGGGGATGGAGAAAAAGGGATACCCGGTCTCTCCGATTCCTTAGCAATAATCTCTGTAGCTCGATCTGGTACAGGGAAAACCTCCACCATGGAAGGCACATCAAAGTACTTGTTTAGTTTACTAGACTTCTTAGGATTGACTACGACAGTAGTGTCGGAGTCGTCCAGGGTAGCCAAAACCTCCTTAAGTAACAAACGGAGGGTTAGAGCTTAAACCTGAAAGATACAACTTCAGTATCAGCAGAAGGAATTACACTGTCTGAGTCTGAGATTTCACCCTCAGATGCTACCGAAGTATCTTCCTCCTCAGATTTCTGGGAGGGGACATTCAGAATAGCCACGACTGTGTCAGCAACCTTACTCACTGATTGTTTACATTTCCTCTTGCGCTTTCCCTGCAGCATGGAAAAAGCAGACAACGCATTAGATACTGCTGAGGACATGAGGGAAGTGATGTCTTGCAACGTAACTCCAGGTGGAGTAAGAGAGGAAGCGCAGGGCACTGGCTGTGTGGACAATAAATTTTGGGATGCTTGAGCGTAAGTACATGCAAATTGGTGACTGTGTGTGTTAAAACTTAGATTAAAAATGTATATAAGGGACAAATATCCACATAAACTATTGCCAATCAATAAAATTAAGCCCCACACAGATCCAATGCAAACTCCAGAATGCTTCAAACTACAGACAGTTACCTAAAAAGGGGATTTACCCCATCAATAAAATTAACTAAGCAAATGTAGTAATGAGCAAAAGTAAGCACTGGTCTGTGTGAGTGCAAGGAGCACAAAATGATGCCCAGACAAACAGAAAAATACAGCCAAATAAGTGGATAAAGGTCCCCTGAGGTATGCTTAGGGGACCTTTATCCACTTATTTGGCTGTATTTAATTCTGTTTGGCTGGGCATCATTTTGTGCTCCTTGCACTCACACAGACCAGTGCTTACTTTTGCTCATTACTACATTTGCTTAGTCAATTTTGTTGATGGGGTCAATCCCCTTTTTAGGTAACTGTCTGTAGTTTGAAGCATTCTGGAGTTTGCATTGGATCTGTGTGGGGCTTAATTTTATTGATTGGCAATAGCTTATGTGGATATTTGTCCCTTATATACATTTTTCATCTAAGTTTTAACACACACACTCACCAATTTGCATGTACTTACACTATACAAATATATGTATATATTAACTGGACATAATAAAAGTCATTCTCTTTGCCGTTGCACAGGCAACATCTCCACGGAGATGGTTAAGAGTTTTTTGGTGTTTAAATGTAGTTTTTATTCTTCTATCAAGTGTTTGTTATTTTAAAATAGTGCTGGTATGTACTATTTACTCTGAAACAGAAAAGGATGAAGATTTCTGTTTGTAAGAGGAAGATGATTTTAGCAGACAGTAACTAAAATCGATTGCTGTTTCCACACAGGACTGTTGAGATGAAATAACTTCAGTTGGGGGAAACAGTTAGCAGACTTTTCTGCTTAAGGTATGACTAGCCATATTTCTAACAAGACCATGTAATGCTGGAAGGCTGTCATTTCCCCTCATGGGGACCGGTAAGCCATTTTCTTAGTCAAACATAAAAGAATAAAGGGCTTAAAAAAGGGCTTAAAAACTGGTAGACATTTTTATGGGCTAAAACGATTGCTTTATTGGGGCATATTATGCAGATTCTAGCTAATAATTGGCATTATAATCTTGGGGAACGTTTAAAAAACGGCAGGCACTGTGTTGGACACCTTTTCCAGTCTGGGGGCCTTTCTAGTTATAGACTGAGCCTCATTTTCGCGCCAGTACTGCGCAGTTGTTTTTGGAGAGCAAGGCATGCAGATGCATGTGTGAGGATCTAAGAATCACTAAAAAAGCTTCTAGAAGGCGTCATTTGGTATCGTATTCCCCTCTGGGCTTGGTTGGGTCTCAGCAAAGCATATAGCTGGGACTGTATAGGGGTTAAATTTGAGGGTTAAAGCTCTGAAATTTGGTGTGCAATACTTTTAATGCTTTAAGACACTGTGGTGAAATTTTGGTGATTTTTGAACAATTCCTTCATACTTTTTCACATATTCAGTAATAAAGTGTTTTCAGTTTGAAATTTAAAGTGACAGTAACGGTTTTATTTTAAATTTATTTTAAAACGTTTTTTGTGCTTTGTTGACAAGTTTAAGCCTGTTTAACATGTCTGTACCATCAGATAAGCTATGTTCTATATGTATGAAAGCCAATGTGTCTCCCCATTTAAATTTATGTGATAATTGTGCCATAGTGTCCAAACAAAGTAAGGACAGTAATGCCACAGATAATGATATTGCCCAAGATGATTCCTCAAATGAGGGGAGTAAACATGATACTACATCATCCCCTACTGTGTCTACACCAGTTATGCCCACACAGGAGGCCCCTAGTACATCTAGTGCGCCAATACTTATTACCATGCAAAAATTAACGGCTGTAATGGATAACTCCATAGCAAATCTTTTATCCAAAATGCCTACTTATCAGAGAAAGCGCGATTGCTCTGTTTTAAACACTGAAGAGCAAGAGGACGCTGATGATAACTGTTCTGACATACCCTCACACCAATCTCAAGGGGCCATGAAGGAGGTTTTGTCTGATGGAGAAATCTCAGATTCAGGAAAAATTTCTCATCAAGCTGAACCTGATGTTGTGACATTAAAATTTAAATTAGAACATCTCCGCGCACTGCTTAAGGAGGTGTTATCTACTCTGGATGATTGTGACAATTTGGTCATTCCAGAGAAATTATGTAAGATGGACAAGTTCCTAGAGGTTCCGGTGCCCCCCGACGCTTTTCCTATACCCAAGCGGGTGGCGGACATAGTAAATAAAGAGTGGGAAAGGCCCGGCATACCTTTTGTTCCCCCCCCTATATTTAAGAAATTATTTCCTATAGTCGACCCCAGAAAGGACTTATGGCAGACAGTCCCCAAGGTCGAGGGGGCGGTTTCTACTCTAAACAAACGCACTACTATTCCTATCGAAGATAGTTGTGCTTTCAAAGATCCTATGGATAAAAAATTAGAGGGTTTGCTTAAAAAGATTTTTGTACAGCAAGGTTACCTTCTACAACCAATTTCATGCATTGTTCCTGTCACTACGGCAGCGTGTTTCTGGTTCGAGGAACTAGAAAAGTCGCTCAGTAAAGAATCTTCGTATGAGGAGGTTATGGACAGAGTTCAAGCACTTAAATTGGCTAACTCTTTTGTTTTAGATGCCGCTTTGCAATTAGCTAGATTAGCGGCGAAAAATTCAGGGTTTGCTATCGTGGCGCGCAGAGCGCTTTGGCTAAAGTCTTGGTCAGCGGATGTGTCTTCCAAGACAAAATTGCTTAACATTCCTTTCAAAGGTAAAACATTATTTGGACCTGATTTGAAAGAGATTATTTCAGACATCACTGGGGGAAAGGGCCACGCCCTCCCACAGGATAGGTCTTTTAAGGCTAAAAATAAGCCTAATTTTCGCCCCTTTCGCAGAAACGGACCAGCCTCTAATTCTGCATCCTCTAAGCAAGAGGGTAATACTTCACAACCCAAACCAGCCTGGAAACCAATGCAAGGCTGGAACAAGGGTAAGCAGGCCAAGAAGCCTACCACTGCTACCAAAACAGCATGAAGGGATAGCCCCCGATCCGGGACCGGATCTAGTGGGGGGCAGACTTTCTCTCTTTGCTCAGGCTTGGGCAAGAGATGTTCAGGATCCTTGGGCGCTAAAAATAGTTTCTCAAGGTTATCTCCTGGAATTCAAGGAACTACCCCCAAGGGGAAGGTTCCACAGGTCTCAATTATCTTCAAACCAAATAAAGAGACAGGCATTCTTACATTGTGTAGAAGACCTGTTAAAGATGGGAGTAATACATCCAGTTCCAATAAGAGAACAAGGAATGGGATTTTATTCCAATCTGTTCATAGTTCCCAAAAAAGAGGGAACATTCAGACCAATTTTGGATCTAAAGATCCTAAACAAATTTCTCAGGGTACCATCGTTCAAAATGGAAACTATTCGAACGATCCTACCTACTATCCAGGAAAATCAATTTATGACTACCGTGGATTTAAAGGATGCGTACCTACATATTCCTATCCACAAGGAACATCATCAGTTCCTAAGGTTCGCTTTTCTGGACAAGCACAAAGGTACTAGGGTCCCTTCTAGCGGTTCTAAGACCAAGGGGCATTGCAGTAGTACCTTACTTGGACGAAATCCTGATTCAAGCGTCGTCACTGTCAAAAGCAAAGGCTCATACGGACATCGTCCTAGCCTTTCTCAGATCTCACGGATGGAAGGAGAACAAAGAAAAAAGTTCTCTGTCCCCGTCAACAAGAGTTCCCTTCTTGGGAACAATAATAGATTCCTTAGAAATGAGGATTTTTCTGACAGAGGTCAGAAAATCAAAACTTCTAAGCTCTTGTCAAGTACTTCATTCTGTTCCTCGTCCTTCCATAGCGCAGTTCATGGAAGTAATAGGATTGATGGTTGCAACAATGGACATAGTTCCTTTTGCACGAATTCATCTAAGACCATTACAACTGTGCATGCTCAGACAGTGGAATGGGGATTATACAGACTTGTCTCCGATGATTCAAGTAGATCAAAAGACCAGAGATTCACTCCGTTGGTGGCTGACCCTGGACAATCTGTCACAGGGAATGAGCTTCCGCAGACCAGAGTGGGTCATTGTCACGACCGACGCCAGTCTAGTGGGCTGGGGCGCGGTCTGGAAATCCCTGAAAGCTCAGGGTCTATGGTCTTGGGAAGAGTCTCTTCTCCCGATAAACATTCTGGAACTGAGAGCGATATTCAATGCTCTCAGAGCTTGGCCTCAACTAGCAAAGGCCAAATTCATAAGGTTTCAGTCAGACAACGTGACGACCGTTGCATATATCAATCATCAGGGGGGAACAAGGAGTTCCCTGGCGATGAAAGAAGTGACCAAGATAATTCAATGGGCGGAGGATCACTCCTGCCACTTGTCTGCGATCCACATCCCAGGAGTGGAAAATTGGGAAGCGGATTTTCTGAGTCGTCAGACATTCCATCCGGGGGAGTGGGAACTCCATCCGGAAATTTTTGCCCAAATAACTCAATTATGGGGCATACCAGACATGGATCTGATGGCGTCTCGTCAGAACTTCAAGGTTCCTTGCTACGGGTCCAGATCCAGGGATCCCAAGGCGACTCTAGTAGATGCACTAGTAGCACCTTGGACCTTCAACCTAGCTTATGTATTCCCACCGTTTCCTCTCATTCCCAGGCTGGTAGCCAGGATCAATCAGGAGAGGGCCTCGGTGATCTTGATAGCTCCTGCGTGGCCACGCAGGACTTGGTATGCAGACCTGGTGAATATGTCATCGGCTCCACCATGGAAGCTACCTTTGAGACAGGACCTTCTTGTTCAGGGTCCATTCGAACATCCGAATCTGGTTTCCCTCCAACTAACGGCTTGGAGATTGAACGCTTGATTTTATCAAAGCGTGGGTTTTCAGATTCTGTAATAGATACTCTGATTCAGGCTAGAAAGCCTGTAACTAGAAAAATTTACCATAAAATATGGAAAAAATATATCTGTTGGTGTGAATCTAAAGGATTCCCATGGAACAAGATAAAAATTCCTAAGATTCTATCCTTTCTACAAGAAGGTTTGGAGAAAGGATTATCTGCAAGTTCTCTAAAGGGACAGATCTCTGCTTTATCTGTTTTACTTCACAAAAGACTGGCAGCCGTGCCAGATGTTCAAGCATTTGTTCAGGCTCTGGTTAGGATCAAGCCTGTTTACAGACCTTTGACTCCTCCCTGGAGTCTAAATCTAGTTCTTTCAGTTCTTCAAGGGGTTCCGTTTGAACCTTTACATTCCATAGATATTAAGTTACTATCTTGGAAAGTTTTGTTTTTAGTTGCAATTTCTTCTGCTAGAAGAGTTTCAGAGTTATCTGCTCTGCAGTGTTCTCCGCCCTATCTGGTGTTCCATGCAGATAAGGTGGTTTTGCGTACTAAGCCTGGTTTTCTTCCGAAAGTTGTTTCCAACAAAAATATTAACCAGGAGATAGTTGTACCTTCTTTGTGTCCGAATCCAGTTTCAAAGAAGGAACGTTTGTTACACAATTTGGACGTAGTCCGTGCTCTAAAATTCTATTTAGAGGCTACTAAAGATTTCAGACAAACATCTTCCTTGTTTGTTGTTTATTCTGGTAAAGGTCAAAAAGCGACTTCTACCTCTCTTTCCTTTTGGCTTAAAAGCATTATCCGATTGGCTTATGAGACTGCCGGACGGCAGCCTCCTGAAAGAATCACAGCTCACTCCACTAGAGCTGTGGCTTCCTCATGGGCCTTCAAGAACGAGGCTTCTGTTGACCAGATATGTAAGGCAGCGAATTGGTCTTTACTGCACACTTTTGCCAAATTTTACAAATTTGATACTTTTGCTTCTTCGGAGGCTATTTTTGGGAGAAAGGTTTTGCAAGCCGTGGTGCCTTCCATTTAGGTGACCTGATTTGCTCCCTCCCTTCATCCGTGTCCTAAAGCTTTGGTATTGGTTCCCACAAGAAAGGATGACGCCGTGGACCGGACACACCAATGTTGGAGAAAACAGAATTTATGCTTACCTGATAAATTACTTTCTCCAACGGTGTGTCCGGTCCACGGCCCGCCCTGGTTTTTTAATCAGGTCTGATGAATTATTTTCTCTAACTACAGTCACCACGGTATCATATGGTTTCTCCTATATATATTTCCTCCTGTCCGTCGGTCGAATGACTGGGGTGGGCGGAGCCTAGGAGGGATCATGTGACCAGCTTTGCTGGGACTCTTTGCCATTTCCTGTTGGGGAAGAGAATATCCCACAAGTAAGGATGACGCCGTGGACCGGACACACCGTTGGAGAAAGTAATTTATCAGGTAAGCATAAACTCTGTTTTCGAATGTTATTTACAGTTTTCAAATGTCACATTCGAATTCGAATGTCACATTCGAATTCGAATGTTACATTCGAATATCACATTCGAATTCGAATATTACATTTATAAAACACAATTGTAGACTAGAAACACTATTTTGAATGTCACATTCGAATTGAATATCACATTCGAATCGAATGTCACATTCCAATTTGAATATTACATTTATAAAACACAGTATTAGACTAGAAATACTATTTCGAATTTGAATGTCACATTCGAATCGAATATCACATTCAAATCGAATATCACATTTAAAACACAGTATAAGACTAGAAATACTATTTCAAATTCGAATGTGACATTCGAATTCGAATGTAGCATTCGAATATTACATTTATTAATCACAGTTGTAGACTAGAAATACTATTTTAAAGTTGAATGTCACATTCGAATTCGAATGTCACATTCGAATTTGAATATTACATTTCAAAATTGAATGAATACATAGCTAAACATTCTATTATTCGAACAAATATTTTCGAATTTTATTGAAAAATTCGAAAACGAAAATTCGAAAATAGAATGTTAGAATGTTATATAAACATTTGAAATTCGATTCGAACGAACGAATGTATAAAAATTTGTTTTAAATTTTGAATTTTTAGAAACATTTGCCCATCCCTAATATGGACTACGGCTACACCCTAGGACAAAGCAGAACAATCTTGCACTGCTGAAAAATAATAAAATCTTGCTTGAAGAATCTTCTTTCCAACACCTAAGCTTTACCACTTCCTTGCTCTAACGTAGGCAAAGAGAATGACTGGGATTGGAGGGAAGGGAGGTGATATTTAACAGCTTTGCTGTGGTGCTCTTTGACGCCTCCTGCTGGGCAGCAGTGGTATTCCCAATAGTAATTAGATGATCCGTGGACTCACTGTGTCATTAGAAAGAAACAGAATTTATACTTACCGATAAATGTATTTCCTTTGGGCTGATGAGAGTCCATGGCTTCATAACATGTGGGATAAATTCCACCTCCTGATAGGCTGGAATATATCCCACATATTATGAAGCTATGGACTCTCATCAGCTAAGAAGTAAATGGAGAATCACAGGATAAAGCCGATAACTCCAAAACTTTTCTAGCTGAGGAAAAAAGAAAAGTACTTTCCAGGATAAAAAATGTTCCCTGTAAAGTATGACATCTGCACTGATGAAGCTGATTGGTTGTTGTTTTTTTAAATGCAGCTGACAGTAGCCGAAGAACAACTGTGTATAGAGCACTTACTCTTGAGAACTGAAGACTTTTTGAGGGAAACTATCTTCCTTTTTCACTCAGAGATGTTCAAGTGATATTTTCTTGTTAGCTTTTTAAAGCTATGGTGGATCACTTTCAGGTGATTTAGCATATGTTTTATCTCCCTTTAAGTAAAAACATAATTTATGCTTACCTGATAAATTTGTTTCTCTTGTGGTGTATTCAGTCCACGGGTCATCCATTACTTATGGGATATATTCCCTTCCCAACAGGAAGTTGCAAGAGGATCACCCAAGCAGAGCTGCTATATAGCTCCTCCCCTCACATGTCATATCCAGTCATTCGACCGAAACAAGACAAGAAAGGAGAAACCATAGGGTGCAGTGGTGACTGGAGTTTTAATTAAAATTTAGATCTGCCTTAAAAAGACAGGGCGGGCCGTGGACTGAATACACCACAAGAGAAACAAATTTATCAGGTAAGCATAAATTATGTTTTCTCTTGTTAAGTGTATTCAGTCCACGGGTCATCCATTACTTATGGGATACCAATACCAAAGCCAAAGTACACGGATGATGGGAGGGACAAGGCAGGAACTTAAACGGAAGGAATCACTGCCTGTAGAACCTTTCTCCCAAAAACAGCCTCCGAATAAGCAAAAGTGTCAAATTTGTAAAATTTTGAAAAAGTGTGAAGCGAAGACCAAGTTGCAGCCTTGCAAATCTGTTCAACAGAGGCCTCATTCTTAAAGGCCCAGGTGGAAGCCACAGCTCTAGTGGAATGAGCTGTAATTCTTTCAGGGGGCTGCTGTCCAGCAGTCTCATAGGCTAAACGTATTATGCTACAAAGCCAAAAGGAGAGAGAGGTTGCCGAAGCTTTTTGACCTCTCCTCTGTCCAGAGTACACGACAAACAGGGAAGAAGTTTGACGAAAATCTTTAGTTGCCTGTAAATAGAACTTCAGGGCACGGACTAAGTCCAGATTATGCAAAAGTCGTTCCTTCTTTGAAGAAGGATTAGGACATAATGATGGAACAACAATCTCCTGATTGATATTTCTGTTAGAAACTACCTTAGGTAAAAACCCAGGTTTAGTACGCAGAACTACCTTGTCTAAATGGAAAATCAGATAAGGAGAATCACAATGTAAGGCCGATAACTCAGAGACTCTTCGAGCCGAGGAAATAGCCATCAAAAACAGAACTTTCCAAGATAAAAGCTTAATATCAATGGAATGAAGGGGTTCAAACGGAACCCCTTGAAGAACTTTAAGAACCAAGTTTAAGCTCCACGGAGGAGCAACAGTCTTAAACACAGGCTTAATCCTAGCCAAAGCCTGACAAAAAGCCTGGACGTCTGGAACTTCTGCCAGACGTTTGTGTAAGAGAATAGACAGAGCAGAAATCTGTCCCTTTAACAAACTAGCAGATAAGCCCTTTTCTAAACCCTCTTGTAGAAAGGACAATATCCTAGGAATCCTAACCTTACTCCATGAGTAACCCTTGGATTCGCACCAATATAAATATTTACGCCATATCTTATGGTAAATTTTTCTGGTAACAGGCTTCCGTGCCTGTATTAAGGTATAAATAACTGACTCCGAGAAGCCACGCTTTGATAGGATCAAGCGTTCAATCTCCATGCAGTCAGCCTCAGAGAAATTAGATTTGGATGTTTGAAAGGACCTTGTATTAGAAGGTCCTGCCTCAGAGGTAGAGACCATGGTGGACAGGACGACATGTCCACTAGGTCTGCATACCAGGTCCTGCATGGCCACGCAGGCTCTATCAGAATCACTGATGCTCTCTCCTGTTTGATCTTGGCAATCAGTCGAGGTAGCATCGGAAATGGTGGAAACACATAAGCCATGTTGAAGACCCAAGGGGCTGTCAGAGCATCTATCAGCGCCGCTCCCGGGTCCCTGGACCTGGATCCGTAACAAGGAAGCTTGGCGTTCTGGCAAGACGCCATGAGATCCAGATCTGGTTTGCCCCAACGATGAATCAGTTGAGCGAAGACCTCCGGATGAAGTTCCCACTCCCCCGGATGAAAAGTCTGGCGACTTAGAAAATCCGCCTCCCAGTTCTCCACGCCTGGGATGTAGATCGCTGACAGGTGGCAAGAGTGAGACTCTGCCCAGCGAATTATCTTTGAGACTTCCAACATTGCTAGGGAACTCCTGGTTCCCCCTTGATGGTTGATGTAAGCCACAGTTGTGATGTTGTCCGACTGAAATCTGATGAACCTCAGTGTTTCTAACTGAGGCCAAGCTAGAAGAGCATTGAATATTGCTCTCAACTCCAGAATATTTATTGGGAGGAGTTTCTCCTCCTGAGTCCATAATCCCTGAGCCTTCAGGGAGTTCCAGACTGCGCCCCAACCTAGAAGGCTGGCATCTGTTGTTACAATTGTCCAATCTGGCCTGCAAAAGGTCATCCCCTTGGACAGATGGACCCGAGAAAGCCACCAGAGAAGAGAATCTCTGGTCTCTTGATCCAGATTTAGTAGAGGGGACAAATCTGAGTAATCCCCATTCCACTGACTTAGCATGCATAATTGCAGAGGTTTGAGATGCAGGCGCGCAAATGGTACTATGTCCATTGCCGCTACCATTAAGCCGATTACTTCCATGCACTGAGCTACTGACGGGCGTGGAATGGAATGAAGGACACGGCAAGCATTTAAAAGTTTTGATAACCTGGCCTCCGTCAGGTAAATTTTCATTTCTACAGAATCTATCAGAGTCCCTAGGAAGGAGACTCTTGTGAGTGGTGATAGAGAACTCTTTTCCACGTTCACCTTCCACCCATGCGACCTCAGAAATGCCAGAACTATCTCTGTATGAGACTTGGCAATTTGAAAACTTGACGCTTGTATCAGAATGTCGTCTAGGTACGGAGCCACCGCTATGCCTCGCGGTCTTAGCACCGCTAGGAGTGAGTCCAGAACCTTTGTAAAAATTCTCGGGGCCGTAGCTAACCCGAAGGGAAGAGCTACAAACTGGTAATGCCTGTTTAGAAAGGCAAATCTTAGGTACCGATAATGATCTTTGTGAATCGGTATATGAAGGTAGGCATCCTTTAAGTCTACTGTGGTCATGTATTGACCCTCTTGGATCATGGGTAGGATAGTTCGAATAGTTTCCATTTTGAATGATGGAACTCTTAGGAATTTGTTTAAGATTTTTAGGTCCAAGATTGGTCTGAAGGTTCCCTCTTTCTTGGGAACCACAAACAGATTTGAGTAAAACCCTTGCCCTTGTTCCGTCCGCGGAACTGGGTGGATCACCCCCATTACTAAGAGGTCTTGTACACAGCGTAGAAATGCCTCTTTCTTTATTTGGTTTGCTGATAACCTTGAAAGATGAAATCTCCCTTGTGGAGGAGAAGCTTTGAAGTCCAGAAGATATCCCTGAGATATGATCTCCAACGCCCAAGGATCCTGGACATCTCTTGCCCAAGCCTGGGCGAAGAGAGATAGTCTGCCCCCACTAGATCCGTTTCCGGATAGGGGGCCCTCTCTTCATGCTGTCTTAGGGGCAGAAGTAGGCTTTCTGGCCTGCTTGCCCTTGTTCCAGGGCTGGTTAGCTTTCCAGCCCTGTCTGTAACGAGCAACAGTTCCTTCCTGTTTTGCAGCGGAGGAAGTTGATGCTGCTCCTGCCTTGATGTTACGAAAGGCACGAAAATTAGACTGTTTGGCCTTTGATTTGGCCCTGTCCTGAGGAAGAGTATGACCCTTACCTCCAGTAATGTCAGCAATAATTTCTTTCAAGCCGGGCCCGAATAAGGTCTGCCCCTTGAAAGGAATATTAAGCAATTTAGATTTAGAAGTCACGTCAGCTGACCAGGATTTAAGCCATAGCGCTCTGCGCGCCTGGATGGCGAATCCGGAGTTCTTAGCCGTTAGTTTGGTTAAATGTACAACGGCATCAGAAACAAATGCATTAGCTAGCTTAAGTGCTTTAAGCTTGGACATAATCTCATCCAATGGAGCTGTGCGAATGGCCTCTTCCAGAGACTCAAACCAGAATGCCGCAGCAGCAGTGACAGGCACAATGCATGCAAGGGGCTGTAAGATAAAACCTTGTTGAACAAACATTTTCTTAAGGTAACCTTCTAATTTTTTATCCATTGGATCCGAAAAAGCACAACTATCCTCCACCGGGATAGTGGTACGTTTAGCTAAAGTAGAAACTGCTTCCTCCACCTTAGGGACCGTCTGCCATAAGTCTCGTGTGGTGGCGTCTATTGGAAACATTTTTCTAAATATCGGAGGAGGGGAAAAGGGCACACCGGGTCTATCCCACTCCTTGCTAATAATTTCTGTAAGCCTTTTAGGTATAGGAAAAACGTCAGTACACACCGGTACCGCAAAGTATCTATCCAACCTACATATTTTCTCTGGAATTGCAACCATGTTACAATCATTCAGAGCCGCTAATACCTCCCCTAGCAATACACAGAGGTTCTCAAGCTTAAATTTAAAATTAGAAATCTCTGAATCCGGTCTCCCTGGATCAGATTCGTCACCCACAGAATGAAGCTCTCCGTCCTCATGTTCTGCAAATTGTGACGCAGTATCGGACATGGCTCTCACATCATCAGCGCGCTCTGTCCTTAACCCAGAGCTATCGCGCTTGCCTCTTAATTCAGGCAATTTAGATAATACCTCTGTCATAACAGCAGCCATGTCTTGCAAAGTGATTTGTATGGGCCTCTCTGATGTACTTGGCGCCACAATATCACGCGCCTCCTGAGCGGGAGGCGAAGGTACTGACACGTGAGGAGAGTTAGTCGGCATAACTTCCGCCTCGTTGTCTGGTGATAATTTCTTTACAGATAAAAATTGACTTTTATTCAAAGTGACATCAATACATTTAGTACACATATTTCTGTGGGGCTCCACATTGGCCTTCAAACATAGTGAACAAACAGATTCATCTGTGTCAGACATGTTTAAACAGACTAGCAATGAGACTAGTAAGCTTGGAAAATCCTTTCAAATAAGTTTACAAGCAATATAAAAAACGCTACTGCGCCTTTAAGAAGCACAAAAAATCGTCACAGTTGAAATAACAATGAACCAAATCAGTTATAGCAACCAAATTTTCACAGTAAATGTATTAAGTTAGCAAAGCATTGCACCCACTAGCAAATGGATGATTAACCCCTTAATACCCAAAAACAGATAATCAATTTAACAATTAACGTTTTTATCACAGTCAAACACACTGTCACAGGTCTGCTGTGACTGATTACCTCCCTCAAAATGAATTTTGAAGACCCCTGAGCTCTCTAGAGACGTCCTGGATCAAGGAGGAAGAAGCAGGAAGACTGTAACTGAATTTTTACTGCGCAAAAAAGCGCTAAAATAGGCCCCTCCCACTCATATTACAACAGTGGGAAACCTCAGTTAACCGTTTCTATGTAGAAATAAACGACAGCCATGTGGAAAATCATGCCCCAAAAGATTTATCACCAAAGTACCTCACAAAAAACGAATAACATGCCAGTAAACGTTTTAAACATGCACTTTAAAAGTTAGGTAGTGTTATTAATAAGCCTGCTACCAGTCGCTTCTACTGCAGTTAAGGCTCATACATTACTTCAGTATTAACAGTATTTTCTTAGTCAAATTCCATTCCTTAGAAAATTACTTATTGTACATACATTCATCAGCCTGATACCAGTCGCTACTGCATTTAAGGCTGTACTTACATTACATCGGTATCAGCAGTATTTTCTTAGTCAATTCCATTCCTTAGAAAAATATTCTACTGCACATACCTCATCTGCAGGGGACCCCGCATGCTATTCCCTTTCTGAAGTTACCCCACTCCTCAGAATGTGCGAGAACAGCCAGTGGATCTTAGTTACTTCTGCTAAGATCATAGAAAACACAGGCAGATTCTTCTTCTAAATACTGCCTGAGAGAAAAAAACAGCACACTCCGGTGCCATTTAAAATAACAAACTTTTGATTGAAGAAATAATTAAGTATAAAAAAATCCACACTCCTCTCACACCTTCCTACTATGTCAGTTGCAAGAGAATGACTGGATATGACATGTGAGGGGAGGAGCTATATAGCAGCTCTGCTTGGGTGATCCTCTTGCAACTTCCTGTTGGGAAGGGAATATATCCCATAAGTAATGGATGACCCGTGGACTGAATACACTTAACAAGAGAAAATGCAGTTTAAGAAGAGATTATAAGTAATTTTCATTTAAATCCATAGTTGCCTCTTGTTTTCAGTTCACGCCAAAATGGAAATGGTGCTTTAACAAAGAATAGATGTAAATATTGTCCAAAACTAAACTTGTGGAAGTTTAAAAGTGGCTATAAAGCTTTAGAAAAATGATGCACAGTCTGCCCATTCTGACAAGCTAAAAGATACAATAAGATGGTGGTGCGGATGGAAACGGATTACAATAGGTTCCTATGAAAGTTGCAATTATGAGATCCCTTTTTAAAACACAATTTTTAAATACACAATTTGTAGATGTTGGGATCCTGCAGTACCTATAGAAGTATATTTATCATACAAAGATATGTATGGCATTTATATGGATACTGAGGGCTCCATTTATAAAGTTGCTTATGCAGCTTTGGAGCGATTTCCGTGCTTCCTAACCTGTACTCCAACTCTTGGCTGGCGGATTTAAATCACACTGGACATGTTTGCTCTTGGTAATTAACAGCTCCTACTCGCACGGCATTGGCCTAACGTGAGCAGGGGGCAGCTGTGATCCTGGGTGGACAGGTTTGACAGGTTTGCTGAGGGTTGGTAAATAGGCCCTGATTGTTGAGGTGAGTGTCACACATGTAAATGAGTATTTTCCTTGCAGAGTGAACAAAAGCAGTTATATGAAAAGAGCTTTCCTTATTTCCTACAACCTTAAGGGGTATAAATGGGCTATTGTATGGGTAAGTTTTAGCAGACCTCCCAGTTTCTATTTTTAAAACATGCAGTTAGTACAAGTTTGAAAACTCTTTTCACGGCAGCAGGGTTTTAACAAACAATATAGCATTGTGATTATCGGAGAAACTCAGCGGTCAGAAAGTAAAAATCCCTCTTTTGATGATAGATTGTGACAGAGCCCATAAATATAATACTAATGACTTGCTGCTTAGACAAAAGATAGTTTTAGAAGGTTAGCAATAAACTCTCTGGCCCTATAGGTATTGGGTTCCTAGACCAAAAACTGCTAGGCACCTGCTGCTTCTGGTCCATCTGAAACATCATTTAGAAGCTTGACTGTTATCGTGAAGCAAAAAGCAAACCCATCAATTGCCACCAGTTAAAAGCAACCAAATTAAAGTTGGTCCTAATCAAGTATGTAGGTATCACAATACACAAAATGCATAAGAGTGTTACAGACATTATAAACTATACCCTTTACCCTAAATTAAAAAAAAAAACGTATGACATTTGTGAATCTCTGTTTTATAGTGGATTAGATAGAGCTACTGCAGACATTAAAGAAAGCACCAACCAGACACACAGCGCTGCTCACCTGGAATGGAGACTGGCTATTAAAGTTTTTGATTTCCTTGTTGGCTCCTCGGAACAGCAGGACTCGTGCACAACTGTCCTGTAATAAAACAAATACCTCTATATGTTAAGGGTCAGTTAGAACACAATAGAACAGAGAGATCAGTCTGTGAATATGTCGCTCCTTTAATATCTCAAGAAAGTAAAGACTTAAGAAATGACACATTAGAAAGTATGGAGGAAAGCACACCAAGTAGCAGCAGAAAGCACATGAAAATGCAAGAAGCTTGACAGGTAAAATGGTGGAGCTGGAGCTCTTAGGGCTCGATTTATCAAAGCTGAGGCGGACAGGGGTGTGTATACGTGCCCCTGTACGCCTCAGCTCATCTGTGGCGGGGCAAAATTACCTGAAGGTAATCACCATTGCACAGAAGTGCAATTTTGCGCTTGCGTGCAATCCCGTCACCTGCCCGCCCACAGCCAATCACGCGCGGGCAGGAGCTGTCAATCTCCTCAGTCGGACTCCACTGCAGAGATTGAATTTTGCCACCTTAGAGGTGGCGAAGAGGTTAGGGAAGCGGCGGTCTGGTGACCGCTGCTTTTTAAATTACGGCGAGCAAGTTCTTGTGAGAACTTGCAGCCGTAGGGCTTTGGTAAATCAAGCCCTAATTTAGTTGCAGAAGAGGACTATGGGCTCGATTTATCAAAGCTGAGGCGGACAGGGGCGTGTATACGCACCCCTGTACGCCTCAGCTCGTCTGTGGCAGGGCGAAATTACCCGCAGGTAATCACCATTGCACACAAGCACAATTTTGTGCTTGCGTGCAATCCCGCCCCCTGCCCGCACACAGCCAATCGCACGGGCAGGAGCTGTCAATCTCCTCGGTCGGAATCTACCGCAGAGATTGAATTTCGCCACCTTAGAGGTGGCGGAGAGGTTAGGGAAGTGGCGGTCTGGTGACCGCTGCTTGTTAAATTACGGCAAGCAAGTTCTTGTGAGAACTTGCAGCCGTAGGGCTTTGGTAAATCGAGCCCTAAGATGTTATCAGTATAACTGAAACTTGGTGGGATGATCCACATGACTGGGCAGTTAACTTAGAGGGGTATACTTTATTTAGGAGGGACAGGAATAATAAAAGGGGTGGAGGAATCTGCATGTATATTAAACCTAACCTTAAACCTACAATAAGGGAAGATATTTGTGATACAGGCGACAATGTAGAGACCCTGTGGGTGGAAATAAAGAGTGGGGGGAAAAATCCTAAAAAAATATTACTTGGAACATGCTACAAGCCCCCCAACATTAGTGACCTGTAGGAAACTCAACTACTAATGCAAATAGGTAAGGCTGCTAATAACAGTGCTGTAATTATGGGAGATTTTACCTACCCTGATATAAACTGGGCCAATGAAACTAGTAATTCAGCTAAGGGGGATAGATTTTTAATTGTTCTCAGGGATAACTTCTTGTCACAATTAATAGAGGAGACAACTAGGAGTAACGCTATATTGGATTTAGTGCTATCAAACAATACAGATATAATATCAAAAATAGAAGTCAAAGAACATTTGGTTAACAGTGATCATAACATGGTCACATTCAAAATTTCTTTTCATAAGCAGTGTCTTAAAGGTTTAACTAAGAGTTTTAATTTTAAGAAAGCAAAGTTCAACGATTTAAGGAAATCATTAAATAACATATATTGGGACAATGTATTCTCTAATAAAAATACAGAGGATAAATGGATAACATTTAAAACTTTGTTAAATAAATATACATATTAACAAATACCATATAGTTATAAAAATAAAAAATCCAAGCCAATGGCTAAATAAAAATGTGTTAAGAGTAATTAGGAAAAAAAACGTAGGACATTTAAATTATTCAAAGAAAATAGTGCAGACTCAACATTCCATATTTATAAGGAATGTAACAAAGCATGCAAAAAAGCAATCAAATTAGCCAAAATTGAAAATGAAAAATTAATTGCACAGAATTCTAAGTCTAACCCTAAAAGGTTCTTTAAAGGGACATTAAACCCATTTATTTTCTTTCATGATTTAGATAGAGAATACCATTTTAAACAACTTTCTAATTTACTTCAATTATCTAATTTGCTTCCTTCTCTTGATATGCTTTCCTGAAATGCATATCTAGATAGGCTCAGTAGCTTCTGATTGGTAGCTGCACATAGATGCCTCATGTGATTGGCTCACCAATGTGCATTGCTATTTCTTTAACAAAGGATATCTAAAGATTGCAGAAAATTAGATAATAGAAGTAAATTGGAATGTTGTTTAAAATTGTATTCTCTATCTGAATTGTGAAAAAAATGTTTTGGGTTTAATGGCCCTTTAAGTACATAAACAGCAAAAAATCTAAGAAAGACAATATAGGTACATTAAAATGAGTGGAGGGTAGTATGATTAACAGTGACAGGGAGAAGGCTGAGGTACTAAACCAGTTTTTTTCTTCAGTATACACAAGAGAGGAAACATTGGATGATACTTTGGAACAAAATAGAACATGCCAGCCCATACCATTAACTGGGTTATGTATAGAGGATATCAGGAAAAAAATGGATAATATTAAGGTAAATAAAACTCCAGTCTCAGATGGAATACACCCAATGGTGTTAGGGGAATTTAGCACTGTTATAGACAAACCTCTACTCTTAATTTTTCAAGACTCATTATCCTCAGGCATGGTACCCCAGAATTGTCGTAAAGCTGATGTGGTGCCACTCTTCAAAAGGGAAGCAGGGATGATCCTGGAAGCTATAGACCAGTTAGTCTGACATCAATAGTGGGGAAGATATTTGAAGGGATTATAAGGGATTATATTGATGGGCATATTCGTGTAAACAAGATTATGAGTTCTAATCAGCATGGTTTTATGAGAAATAGATCATGTCAAACTAATCTAATTAGATTATATGAGGAAGTAAGTAAAAATATAGATAAAGGGGAATCAGTTGATGTGATATACTTAGATTTTGCAAAGGCGTTTGA
The DNA here is from genome assembly GCF_027579735.1 of Bombina bombina. Classification (NCBI taxonomy): domain Eukaryota; kingdom Metazoa; phylum Chordata; class Amphibia; order Anura; family Bombinatoridae; genus Bombina; species Bombina bombina. The sequence goes on along the minus strand of NC_069505.1, from coordinate 199,248,991 downwards.
TACAGTGCCACATGAGAGATTAATGCACAAAATTAAGGGACTGGGAATAGCTGAAAAGGTTAACGCATGGATAAATAACTTGATAAAAGATAGGGAGCAACGAGTAGTAGTAAATGGATCATACTCAGATTGGACAAAGGTAATCAGTGGAGTCCCCTAGGGATCAGTACTGGGCCCTGTTCTTTTAATATTTTTATAAATGACTTGAAGCAAGGATTAAATAGCAACATCTCTATTTTTGCAGATGATACTAAGTTAAAGGGACAGTCTAGGCCAAAATAAGCTTTCATGATTCAGATAGAGCATGCAATTTTAAACAATTTTCCAATTCACTTTTATAACCAATTTTGCTTTGTTCTGTTGGTATTCTTAGTTGAAAGCTTAACCTAAGAGGTTCATATGCTAATTTCTTAGACCTTGAAGCCCACCTCTTTCAGATTGCATTTTAACAGTTTTTCACCACTAGAGGGTGTTAGTTCACATATTTCATATAGATAACACTGTGCTTGTGCACGTGAAGTTATCTGGGAGCAGGCACTGATTGGCTAGACTGCAAGTCTGTCAAAAGAACTGGAAAAAGGGGCAGTCTGCAGAGGCTTAGATACAAGATAATCACAGAGGTTAAAAGTATATAATTATAACTGTGTTGGTTATGCAAAACTGGGAAATGGGTAATAAAGGAATTATCTATCTTTTAAAACAATAAAAATTCTGGTGTAGACTGTCCCTTTAAGTAAGGTCATTAGGTCAGAGCAGGATGAACGTTCGTTACAAAGGGATCTGCAAAAATTAGAAGTATGGGCAGGTAAATGGAAAATTAGATTTAATATGGGAAAATGCAAGGTTCTACATTTTGGAAGTAAAAATAAGCAGGCAACGTATTATTTAAATGGGACAAGACTTAGCCAAACAGAGGAGGAAATGGATTTGGGAGTAGTAATAGATAACAAGCTAAAGATAGGTGCACAGTGCAGGGCAGCGGCTTCAAAGGCTAATAAGATACTAGCATGTATTAAAAGAGGCATTGATTCAAGGGAGGAAAGCATAATTCTGTCACTATAGAAAAGCCCTGGTAAGACCTCACCTTGAGTATGGAGTGCAGTTCTGGGGACCTATCGCTAAAAAAGATATTGTAGAACTAGAAAAAATTCAGAGAAGGACCACAAAGCTAATAAGGGGATTGGAGAATTTAAGCTATGTAGAGAGGCTAGCCAAACTGTGTCTGTTTTCTTTAGAAAAAAGGAGCTTGAGAGGTGACATGATTACTTTATATAAATATATTCAAGGCCCATATACAGAGATGGCAGAAGTTCTGTTTATTCCAAGAAAAATGTTTGTGACAAGAGGTCACAATTTAAGGTTGGAGGAAAGGAGATTTAATCTCCTGTAACGGAAACATTTTTTTACTGTAAGAGCAATAAAATTGTGGAACTCATTACCAAAGGAGGTAGTAAATGCCAATACCCTAGATACATTTAAAAATTGTTTGGATATATTTCTGTCTATAAACAAAATTCATAGATATGATTGCTAGTATTAAATGGGTTACCTTTTAGTGGGATTATTTAAGTTTAACTGGAGCTTTTTATAAGTACAGGTGGCCCTCATTTTACAATGGTTCAATTTACACCGTTTCAGAATAACAACCTTTTTTTCCAGTCATGTGACTGCTATTGAAAAGCATTGAGAAGCAGTGCATTTATTAAAATAGCCAGTAGGTGGAGCTGTCCGCTTGTGTTGCAGCAAAGCCAAGCAAGCTGAAATTAATCAGTTTAACCAGACCTGAGCTATGGAGCAGATTTCAAAAGGAACAAGATCTTTCTGTCTATAAATCAGTCCAGATTGGAATGCATAGAAAGAACTGTTTGCAGAAAAATGCAAGTGAAGTCTGTGTTGTGTGATTATTTTATTAGGCTTATAATGCTGTTTAGCAAATATTTTTGTTAATTTAACTTAGTTTAATTATATATTATGTGTTTTGTGATTATTTTATTAGGTTTATAATGCTGTTATGCTGTTATATAAACTGGGTTTCAATTTAAAACGGTTTCGATTTACAACCATTCCTTCTGGAACCTAACCCCGGCGTAAATTGAGGGCTACCTGTATTTTAGATTTGTATAGGTTGAACTAGATGGACTTCGGTCTTTTTTCAACCTCATCTACTATGTTACTATGTAAGTGACCCAGAGAGCAAGCTAACAAATCTGCAGCACTATGTGTTATTAATCAGAGACAGTTTACAACCTCAGCACTGGAGGGGGCTCTAAATAATGTCTAAAAATACTAGATAGAAATAGTTATTGGGAGGTGCTGTCCTCTGTAATCCATTCCCCCTGTTTTTCTGTAACTCTCCACTGTCACATCTATATTTATCTGCTACTGGTGCACTAACTCCCAGAGTGAAAGGTCAGCTGGCTGTTCCCTGTGGGTTACTTCAGGCTCACTGGTCATTTGCACCACCAAGGGAATAGTCAAAGCTTTGCCCCTGAATATTGGTGATTTCCCCTCATGATGGCCAGAATTCTTATCACCCGCATCACCCACAACTTGTGTTGATGCAGCAGTTACCAACAATTCTTATCGGCTACATAACCTATAACCCCATGCTGATGCTTCAGTTACCCATAATTCTTAGTGCCCATTTCACCCACATCACTGTGCTGATGCTGCAGTTACCCAGAATTCTTATAACCCACAGAACCCACAACCTGTGCAGATGTTGCAGTTAACCAGAATTCCTATCCCCACATAATCCGCAACCCCTTGCACATGCTGCAGTTACCCAGAACTCTTATCCCCCACATCACCCACAATCCCGTGCATATGCTGCAGTTACCCAGAATTCCTATCACCCACACCTGTGCCGATGCTGCAGTTACCCAGGCGTCAGTTAATATATTATTATTTATTTTTGTGTTTTTTCTTTTTAATAAAAACATATATTTTGTCTAATTTAATTGTTAGTGTGATAGTTACTAATTCTGTAATTATCCAGTCATCTGTTACTGCTGTATTGTAGACTCTGTACCTGTAACATATCTCAGTTAGTGATGTCGCAAACCTAAAATTTTGCGTTCGCGAATGGCGAACGCAAACTTCCGCTAATGTTCGCGAACGGGCGAACCGTGCAAACCGCCATTGACTTCAATGGGCAGGCGAATTTTAAAACCCACAGGGACTCTTTCTGGCCACAATAGTGATGGAAAAGTTGTTTCAAGGGGACTAACACCTGGACTGTGGCATGCCGGAGGGGGATCCATGGCAAAACTCCCACGGAAAATTACATAGTTGATGCAGAGTCTGGTTTTAAGCCATAAAGGGCATAAATCACCTAATATTCCTAAATTGTTTGTAATAACGTGCTTTAAAACATCAGGTATGATGTTGTATCGATCAGGTAGTGTAAGGGTTACGCCCGCTTCACAGTGACAGACCAAACTCCCCGTTTAACGCACCGCAAACAACCGCAAACAGTCCATTTGCACAACCACGAGATCGATAGATTTGATAGATAGATAGATACATAGATTACATAGATCAATAGATGCAATATACATTTGATAGATACCAATTACATAGATCAAAAGATGCAATTTACATTTGATAGATACGAATTACATAGATCAAAAGATGCAATATACATTTGATAGATATGAATTACATGGCTCAAAAGATGCAATATACATTTGATAGATACGAATAACATCAATAGATGCAATATACATTTGATAGATACCAATTACATAGATCAAAAGATGCAATATACATTTGATAGATATGAATTACATAGATCAATAGATGCAATATAAATTTGATAGATACAAATTCCATAGATCAATAGATGCAATATACATTTGATAGATACGAATTGCATAGATCAATAGATGCAATATACATTTGATAGATACCAATTACATAGATCAAAAGATGCAATATACATTTGATAGATAAGAATTACATAGATCAAAAGATGCAATTTACATTTGATAGATACGAATTACATGGATCAAAAGATGAAATATACATTTGATAGATACGAATAACATAGATCAAAAGATGCAATATACATTTGATAGATACGAATTACAGAGATCAATAGATGCAATATATATTTGATAGATATGATTGATAGTTAGATAGATTCGATAGATAAATAGATAGATTTGATAGATATATAATTTCCCTGACAGAGTATAACAATAAGACATGCGGCTGCGACCCATGGTAAGGTTACTTCCTTTTGCACAATCAAGTATACCAGTTGCAGAGGTTCTGACCCTGCATTCTGGCTGCACCTCTCCCTGCAAGAGAGATCTGTTACAGAGTCTGTGGGCCTGTATGCAAAGAGCTGGCCTGCCTGAAAGGAGCAGCAAGGCAGATCAAAAGATGCAATATACATTTGATAGATACGAATTACATAGATCAAAAGATGCAATATACATTTGATAGATACGAATTACATGGATCAAAAGATGCAATATACATTTGATAGATACGAATTACATGGATCAAAAGATGCAATATACATTTGATAGATACGAATTACATAGATCAAAAGATGCAATATACATTTGATAGATACAAATTACATGGATCAAAAGATGCAATATACATTTGATAGATACGAATAACATAGATCAAAAGATGCAATATACAATACATTTGATAGATACGAATTACATGGATCAAAAGATGCAATATACATTTGATAGATACAAATTACATAGATCAAAAGATGCAATATACATTTGATAGATACGAATTCCATAGATCAATAGATGCAATATACATTTGATAGATTCGAATTGCATAGATCAATAGATGCAATATACATTTGATAGATACGATTGATAGTTAGATAGATTTGATAGATAAATAGCTACAATTTAATTTCCCATATAGAGAATTACAAAGATGTGCGGTCTGTGACCCATGGTAAGGTTACTATCTTTTGCACAATCGAGTATACCAGTTGCAGAGGTTCTGACCCTGCATTCTGGCTGCACCTCTCCCTGCAAGAGAGATCTGTTACAGAGTCTGTGGGCCTGTATGCAAAGAGCTGGCCTGCCTGAAAGGAGCAGCAAGGCAGATCAAAAGATGCAATATATATTTGATAGATACGAAATACATAGATCAAAAGATGCAATATACATTTGATAGATACGAATTACATAGATCAAAAGATGCAATATACATTTGATAGATACGAATTACATGGATCAAAAGATGCAATATACATTTAAAAGATACGATTTACATAGATCAAAAGATGCAATATACATTTGATAGATACGAATTACATGGATCAAAAGATGCAATATACATTTGATAGATACGAATAACATAGATCAAAAGATGCAATATACAATACATTTGATAGATACGAATTACATGGATCAAAAGATGCAATATACATTTGATAGATACAAATTACATAGATCAAAAGATGCAATATACATTTGATATATACAAATTCCATAGATCAATAGATGCACTATATATTTGATAGATACGAATTGCATAGATCAATAGATGCAATATACATTTGATAGATACGATTGATAGTTAGATAGATTTGATAGATAAATAGATAATTTGAAAGATATATAATTTCCCAGAGAATTACAAAGACGTGCGATCTGGGACCCATGGTAAGGTTACTTCCTTTTGCACAATCGAGTACAGGTTGGGGTCCGGGATTGCCTTTTTTTGCTGTCTGATTCTTTCAGGTATACCAGTTGCAGAGTTTCTGACCCTGCATTCTGGCTGCACCTCTCCCTGCAAGAGAGATCTGTTACAGAGTCTGTGGGCCTGTATGCAAAGAGCTGGCCTGCCTGAAAGGAGCAGCAAGGCAGAGGGATCTATTCCTGCCTATAAGAAACCAAAGGGCACGCTACCTGCTGGAAGTGTGCAGTGAGGCAGAGGGATCTATTCCTGCCTAGAAGCAGACAGGCAGAGGGGACGATACCTGCCAAGAAAGAGCTGCCGGGCAGAGAGGACGCTACCTGACTGGGAGTCCACTGAGACCAGCACAGCTGGGGGAGATACACCCGCTGGCTTGACCCTGGTATCAGCAACTATATCTCTGGTCCCACTATCCGGTGGCCACCCCTGGGTTTGGACAGAGGAAGGGAGACCCCCTAGTGGAGTACCGCTACATCCGGGAGATGGAAAACGATGTTTGGACACCCAGTACAGGTCGTTCTCCTTCAGCCTTTTTATACGAGGGTCCCCAACCCTCAACAGGCACAACAGCATGAAACACCACATATGCCATCCTTTTGCACAATCGAGTACAGGTATGGCATCGATTTTAGGAACCCGGAGATAATTTTTAGGAACCGGGAGATGGAAAAAGATGCTTGGACACCCAGTACAGGTCGTTCTCCTTCAGCCTTTTTATACGAGGGTCCCCGACCCTAAACAGGCACAACAGCATGAAACACCACATATGCTATCCTTTTGCACAATCGAGTACAGGTATGGCATCGATTTTAGGAACCCGGAGATAATTTTTAAAAACCGGGAGATGGAAAAAGATGCTTGGACACCCAGTACAGGTCGTTCTCCTTCAGCCTTTTTATACGAGTGTCCCCGACCCTCAACAGGCACAACAGCATGAAAGACCACATATGCCATCCTTTTGCACAATCGAGTACAGGTATGGCATTGATTTTAGGAACCCGGAGATAATTTTTAGGAACCGGGAGATGGAAAAAGATGCTTGGACACCCAGTACAGGTCGTTCTCCTTCAGCCTTTTTATACGAGGGTCCCCGACCCTCAACAGGCACAACAGCATGAAACACCACATATGCCATCCTTTTGCACAATCGAGTACAGGTATGGCATCGATTTTAGGAACCCGGAGATCATTTTTAGGAACCGGGAGATGGAAAAAGATGCTTGGACACCCAGTACAGGTTGTTCTCCTTCAGCCTTTTTATACGAGTGTCCCCAACCCTCAACAGGCACAACAGCATGAAAGACCACATATGCCATCCTTTTTCACAATCGAGTACAGGTATGGCATTGATTTTAGGAACCCGGAGATAATTTTTAGGAACCGGGAGATGGAAAAAGATGCTTGGACACCCAGTACAGGTCGTTCTCCTTCAGCCTTTTTATACGAGGGTCCCCGACCCTCAACAGGCACAACAGCATGAAACACCACATATGCAATCCTTTTGCACAATCGAGTACAGGTATGGCATCGTTTTTAGGAACCCGGAGATAATTTTTAAAAACCGGGAGATGGAAAAAGATGCTTGATCCTACTTCAAATTTGGGGCACTGCGTGTGCAATCTACTGTGCCCCCAGATATGAGTGGTGTGTTAAGTAGTACTATTCTTAACAGTTTAATCCCTGTTATGTGCCTTTTTTTTGGTTTGGGTTTTGTAGCCACAGTGCAGCACCAGAGGCCAGAAAAATTAGGCATGTACAAATGCCTGAAAAATTAGGTATTGTTGCAGCCGTTGCTGTAGCAGCGGCCAGAAAATTTGATATTTGTTTGACAGTTAGAAAGTGCCCTAAAACATTGCGGCTTGAACCCTAGTTGTTGGGGGATAAGTCACGCAAGTCATCCGGAATTCGAAGATAAAATACAGCAGCATGTGTACCATTTGTAGCCCAAGGCAGTTCATCTCATCAGGCCTTTTTTACTCTAATGTATCGCACAATGTCAGTCCCTTCGGGATCCATCCCTCATTCATTTTAATAAAGGTGAGATAATCAAGACTTTTTTGACCTAGGCGACTTCTCTTCTCAGTGACAATACCTCCTGCTGCACTGAAGGTCCTTTCTGACAGGACACTTGAAGCGGGGCAGGCCAGAAGTTCGATTGCAAATTGGGATAGCTCAGGCCACAGGTCAAGCCTGCACACCAAGTAGTCAAGGGGTCCATCGCTCCTCAGAGTGTCGAGATCCACAGTTAATGCTAGGTAGTCTGCTACCTGTCGGTTGAGTCTTTCTCTGAGGCTGGATCCCGAAGGGCTGTGGCGATGCATAAGAGTTAAAAAGGTCCGCATGTCCTCCATCAACAACACGTCTGGAAAGCGTCCTGTCCTTGCCGGCGTGGTCGTGGGAGGAGGAGGATTACTTTCATCTCTTCCCCTGTTAGATTCCCGTTGTGCTGTGACATCACCCTTATACGCTGTGTAAAGCATACTTTTTAATTTATTTTTGAACTGCTCCATCCTTTCCGACTTGCGGGAATTGGGTAACATTTCAGTAACTTTATGCTTATACCGGGGGTCTAGTAGCGTGGACACCCAGTACAGGTCGTTCTCCTTCAGCTTTTTTATCTTTTTTATACGAGGGTCCCTCAACAGGCACGACAACATGAAAGACCCCATTTGCACAAGGTTGGATGCCGAGCTAATCATGTCCCGTTCCTCATCCTCAGTGATCTCACTGAAGGTATCTTCTTCCCCCCAGCCACGTACAACACCACGGGTACCAGATAGGTGACAACAACGAGCACCCTGGGATGCCTGTTGGGCTTGGTCTTCCTCCTCCTCAAAGCCACATTCCTCCTCTGACTCCTCTTCCTCACAATCCTCTTCCTGCGTTGCCGCTGGTCCAGCAAGCGATGCTGATAAGGCTGTTTCTGGTGGTGATGGAGACCACAACTCTTCCTCTTCACGCTCATCTACGGCCTGATCCAGCACTCTTCGCAGGGCACGCTCCAGGAAGAAAACAAATGGTATGATGTCGCTGATGGTGCCTTCGGTGCGACTGACTAGGTTTGTCACCTCCTCGAAAGGACGCATAAGCCTACAGGCATTGCGCATGAGCGTCCAGTAACGTGGCAAAAAAATCCCCAGCTCCCCAGAGGCTGTCCTAGCACCCCGGTCATACAAATACTCGTTAACAGCTTTTTCTTGTTGTAGCAGGCGGTCGAACATTAGGAGTGTTGAATTCCAACGTGTCGGGCTGTCGCAAATCAAGCGCCTCACTGGCAGGTTGTTTCGCCGCTGGATATCTGACAAGTGCGCCATGGCCGTGTAGAAACGCCTGAAATGGCCACACACCTTCCTGGCCTGCTTCAGGACGTCCTGTAAGCCTGGGTACTTATGCACAAAGCATTGTACAATCAGATTACACACATGTGCCATGCACGGCACATGTGTCAACTTGCCCAATTTCAATGCCGCCACCAAATTACTTCCATTGTCAGAAACAACTTTGCCAATCTCCAGTTGGTGCGGAGTCAGCCACTGATCCACCTGTGCGTTCAGGGCGGACAGGAGTGCTGGTGCGGTGTGACTTTCGGCTATCAGGCAAGTCAACCCCAAGACGGCGTGACACTGCCGTATCCGGGATGTTGAATAGTACCTGGGGAGCTGGGGGGGTGCCGTTGATGTGGAGCAAGACGCAGCAGCAGAAGAGGACTCAGCCGAGGAAGAGGTTATGGAAGAGGATGGAGTAGGAGGAGTAGAGGAGGTAGCAGCAGGCCTGCCTGCAAGTCGTGGCAGTGTCACCAACTCCTCTGCAGAGACACGCATTCCATGCTTGTCAGCCGTCAGCAGGTTTACCCAATGCGCAGTGTAGGTGATATACCTGCCCTGACCATGCTTTGCAGACCAGCTATCAGTGGTCAGATGGACCCTTGCCCCAATGCTGTGTGCCAGACATGCCATTACTTCCTTTCGCACAATCGAGTACAGGTTGGGGATTGCCTTTTGTGAAAAGAAATTTCTGCCAGGTACCTTCCACTGCGGTGTCCCAATAGATACAAATTTTTTGAACGCCTCAGACTCCACCAGCTTGTATGGTAAAAGCTGGCGGGCTAAGAGTTCAGACAAGCCAGCTGTCAGACGCCGGGCAAGGGGGTGACTTTGGGAAATTGGCTTCTTACACTCAAACATGTCCTTGACAGACACCTGACTGTGGGCAGATGACCAGGAACTGCTACGTAAGAGAGACTGAGTGGCGGATGGTTGAGAGGGGGCAAGGAGGACAGCAGTGGTTGACGTGGCTGAAGATGCTGGACCAGGAGGAGGATGGCGACTTTGAGTTTGTGTGCTGCTTCTACTCATGTGTTCATCCCATCGGCGTTTGTGATGTGAGACCATGTGCCTTCGCAAAGCAGTTGTACCTAGGTGGGTGTTGGACTTCCCAAGACTCAGTTTCTTTTGGCACAGGTTGCAAATGGCATCGCTGTTGTCAGAGGCAGACACACACAAAAAATGCCACACTGCTGAGCTCTGCAATGACGGCATTCTGGTGGTGGCAACAGCATGCGTTGATTGGCGTGCTGTCTGGCTGACCCCGGGTGCCGATTCATGCTGTCTGACTGTGCCACTATCTCCTTGCGACGACCTCCCCCTGCTTCCAACTCGTCTCCTCCTCCTCCTCTCTGTCTCCCCATCTGAACTTTCCCCCTCTTCTTCTTCTCTTCTAGCGGGCACCCACGTGACATCCACGGACGCATCATCATCAACCGCTTCACTTGTATCTGACAAATCAACAAAGGAAGCAGCAGCGGGTACAACATCACCATCATCATCACACCGTACGTCCATGTCTGTAATGCTGCCTGACTGAGACATATCACTGTTATCTACATCCTCTGTCAATGATGGTTGCGCATCACTCATTTCTTCCAACTGATGTGTCAATAACTCCTCTGACAGATCAAGTAAAGCGGCTGTGGTGCTAGTGTTGGTGGTGGCGGCAGGCGGGTGAGTGGCCCTGGTCACTTGAGAGGTGCCCGAAGCTAAGCTGGAGGTGGATGGTGCGTCAAGGTTAGGAGCGGAAGCTGTAGAAGATTGGGTGTCCTGTGTTAGCCATTCAACTAGGTCCTCCTCAGAACTTTTCTCGTTTATGGCACGTGGCCTCTGAACACTGTGCATTATTGTAGGGTCAAAGGGAATCACAGCACCAGGACCACGACGGCACCTGCGGGGTGGCCTGCCTCTGTCTGTACACTACTATTAAACAAAATATGAGTGGTGCCACTGGGCAAGTGGGCACAGTATACGCTGTGAGCCTGACACAAAAAAGCAGACTGATGTTTCACAATCCAAAAAGTTTATTTTTTTTAAATGTACACTTACACTACTATTAAACAAGATATGAGTGGTGACACTGGGCAAGTGGGCACAGTATACGCTGTGAGCCTGACACAAAAAAGCAGACTGATGTTTCACAGTCAAAAATGTTTATTTTTTAAATATTTAAACTACTGTTACAACAAATATGAGTGGTGCCACTAACTTGGCAAGTGGGCCTGGCACACACGCTGGCAGGCAGGCAAATGCAATAAGATTACAATAGCAGACTGATGTTTCACAGTCCAAATTTTTTTTTTTTAAATATTTACATTACTGTTACAACAAATATGATTGGTGGCACTAGTTGGCAAGTGGGCCTTGCACACACGCTGGCAGGCAGGCAACCTCAATTAGATTACACTAGCAGACGGATGTTTCACAGTCCAAAAAGTTTTTTAAAAAAAATATTTACACTACTGTTATAACAAATATGATTGGTGGCACTAGTTGGCAAGTGGGCTTGGCACACACGCTGGCAGGCAGGCAACTGCAATTAGATTACACTAGCTGAATGATGTTTCACAGTCAAAAAAGTTTTTGTTTAAAATATTTACAATACTGTTATAACAAATATGATTGGTGGCACTAGTTGGCAAGTGGGCCTGGCACACACGCTGGCAGGCAGGCAACTGCAATTCGATTGCACTAGCAGACTGATGTTTCACAGTCCAAAAAGTTTTTTTAAAAATATTTACACTACTGTTACAACAAATATGAGTGGTGCCACTAACTTGGCAAGTGGGCCTGGAACACACGCTGGCAGGCAGGCAACTTCAATTAGATTACAATAGCAGACTGATGTTTCACAGTCAAAAATTTTTTTTTAAAATATTTACACTACTGTTATAACAAATATGAGTGGTGGCACTAGTTGGCAAGTGGGCCTGGCACACACGCTGGCAGGCAGGCAGGCAAATGCAATAAGATTACAATAGCAGACTGATGTTTCACAGTCCAAATTTTTTTTATTTTAAATATTTACACTACTGTTACAACATATATGATTGGTGGCACTAGTTGGCAAGTGGGCCTGGCACACACGCTGGCAGGCAGGCAACTATAATTAGATTACACTAGCAGACTGATGTTTCACAGTCAAAAAAGTTTTTTTTAAAAATATTTACACTACTATTATAACAAATATGATTAGTGGCACTAGTTGGCAAGTGGGCCTGGCACACACGCTGGCAGGCAGGCAACTGCAATTAGATTACACTAGCTGACTGATGTTTCACAGTCCAAAAAGTATTTTTTTTTTAAATATTTACAATACTGTTATAACAAATATGATTGGTGGCACTAGTTGGCAAGTGGGCTTGGCACACACGCTGGCAGGCAGGCAACTGCAATTAGATTACACTAGCTGAATGATGTTTCACAGTCAAAAAAGTTTTTGTTTAAAATATTTACAATACTGTTATAACAAATATGATTGGTGGCACTAGTTGGCAAGTGGGCCTGGCACACACGCTGGCAGGCAGGCAACTGCAATTCGATTGCACTAGCAGACTGATGTTTCACAGTCCAAAAAGTTTTTTTTTAAATATTTACACTACTGTTACAACAAATATGAGTGATGCCACTAACTTGGCAAGTGGGCCTGGAACACACGCTGGCAGGCAGGCAATTTCAATTAGATTACAATAGCAGACTGATGTTTCACAGTCAAAATTTTTTTTTTTTAAATATTTACACTACTGTTATAACAAATATGAGTGGTGGCACTAGTTGGCAAGTGGGCCTGGCACAAACGCTGGCAGGCAGGCAGGCAGGCAGGCAGGCAGGCAAATGCAATAAGATTACAATAGCAGACTGATGTTTCACAGTCCAAAATTTTTTTATTTTAAATATTTACACTACTGTTACAACATATATGATTGGTGGCACTAGTTGGCAAGTGGGCCTGGCACACACGCTGGCAGGCAGGCAACTTCAATTAGATTACACTAGCAGACTGATGTTTCACAGTCAAAAAAGTTTTTTTTTTTAAATATTTACACTACTATTATAACAAATATGATTGGTGGCACTAGTTGGCAAGTGGGCCTGGCACACGCTGGCAGGCAGGCAACTGCAATTAGATTACACTAGCTGAATGATGTTTCACAGTCCAAAAAGTATTTTTTTTTTAAATATTTACAATACTGTTATAACAAATATGATTGGTGGCACTAGTTGGCAAGTGGGCCTGGCACACACGCTGGCAGGCAGGCAACTGCAATTCGACTGCACTAGCAGACTGATGTTTCACAGTCAAAAAAGTTTTTTTTTAAATATTTACACTACTGTTACAACAAATATGAGTGGTGCCACTAACTTGGCAAGTGGGCCTGGCACACACGCTGGCAGGCAGGCAGGCAGGCAAATGCAATAAGATTACAATAGCAGACTGATGTTTCACAGTCCAAAATTTTTTTATTTTAAATATTTACACTACTGTTACAACATATATGATTGGTGGCACTAGTTGGCAAGTGGGCCTGGCACACACGCTGGCAGGCAGGCAACTTCAATTAGATTACACTAGCAGACTGATGTTTCACAGTCAAAAAAGTTTTTTTTTTAAATATTTACACTACTGTTATAACAAATATGAGTGGTGGCACTAGTTGGCAAGTGGGCCTGGCAAACACGCTGGCAGGCAGGCAACTTCAATTAGATTACAATAGCAGACTGATGTTTCACAGTCAAAATTTTTTTTTAAAAATATTTACACTACTGTTATAACAAATATGAGTGGTGGCACTAGTTGGCAAGTGGGCCTGGCACACACGCTGGCAGGCAGGCAGGCAAATGCAATAAGATTACAATAGCAGACTGATGTTTCACAGTCCAAATTTTTTTTATTTTAAATATTTACACTACTGTTACAACATATATGATTGGTGGCACTAGTTGGCAAGTGGGCCTGGCACACACGCTGGCAGGCAGGCAACTATAATTAGATTACACTAGCAGACTGATGTTTCACAGTCAAAAAATTTTTTTTTTTAAATATTTACACTACTATTATAACAAATATGATTAGTGGCACTAGTTGGCAAGTGGGCCTGGCACACACGCTGGCAGGCAGGCAACTGCAATTAGATTACACTAGCTGACTGATGTTTCACAGTCCAAAAAGTATTTTTTTTTTAAATATTTACAATACTGTTATAACAAATATGATTGGTGGCACTAGTTGGCAAGTGGGCTTGGCACACACGCTGGCAGGCAGGCAACTGCAATTAGATTACACTAGCTGAATGATGTTTCACAGTCAAAAAAGTTTTTGTTTAAAATATTTACAATACTGTTATAACAAATATGATTGGTGGCACTAGTTGGCAAGTGGGCCTGGCACACACGCTGGCAGGCAGGCAACTGCAATTCGATTGCACTAGCAGACTGATGTTTCACAGTCCAAAAAGTTTTTTTTAAAATATTTACACTACTGTTACAACAAATATGAGTGATGCCACTAACTTGGCAAGTGGGCCTGGAACACACGCTGGCAGGCAGGCAATTTCAATTAGATTACAATAGCAGACTGATGTTTCACAGTCAAAAAATTTTTTTTTTAAATATTTACACTACTGTTATAACAAATATGAGTGGTGGCACTAGTTGGCAAGTGGGCCTGGCACAAACGCTGGCAGGCAGGCAGGCAGGCAGGCAAATGCAATAAGATTACAATAGCAGACTGATGTTTCACAGTCCAAATTTTTTTTATTTTAAATATTTACACTACTGTTACAACATATATGATTGGTGGCACTAGTTGGCAAGTGGGCCTGGCACACACGCTGGCAGGCAGGCAACTTCAATTAGATTACACTAGCAGACTGATGTTTCACAGTCAAAAAAGTTTTTTTTTTTAAATATTTACACTACTATTATAACAAATATGATTGGTGGCACTAGTTGGCAAGTGGGCCTGGCACACACGCTGGCAGGCAGGCAACTGCAATTAGATTACACTAGCTGAATGATGTTTCACAGTCCAAAAAGTATTTTTTTTTTAAATATTTACAATACTGTTATAACAAATATGATTGGTGGCACTAGTTGGCAAGTGGGCCTGGCACACACGCTGGCAGGCAGGCAACTGCAATTCGACTGCACTAGCAGACTGATGTTTCACAGTCAAAAAAGTTTTTTTTTAAATATTTACACTACTGTTACAACAAATATGAGTGGTGCCACTAACTTGGCAAGTGGGCCTGGCACACACGCTGGCAGGCAGGCAGGCAGGCAAATGCAATAAGATTACAATAGCAGACTGATGTTTCACAGTCAAAAAAGTTTTTTTTTAAATATTTACACTACTGTTACAACAAATATGAGTGATGCCACTAACTTGGCAAGTGGGCCTGGAACACACGCTGGCAGGCAGGCAATTTCAATTAGATTACAATAGCAGACTGATGTTTCACAGTCAAAAATTTTTTTTTTTAAATATTTACACTACTGTTATAACAAATATGAGTGGTGGCACTAGTTGGCAAGTGGGCCTGGCACACACGCTGGCAGGCAGGCAACTTCAATTAGATTACACTAGCAGACTGATGTTTCACAGTCAAAAAAGTTTTTTTTTAAAATATTTACACTACTGTTATAACAAATATGAGTGGTGGCACTAGTTGGCAAGTGGGCCTGGCAAACACGCTGGCAGGCAGGCAACTGCAATTAGATTGCACTAGCTGACTGATGTTTCACAGTCAAAAAGTTTTTTTTTTTTAAGTATTTACACTACTGTTACAACAAATATGGGTGGTGCCACTAACTTGACAAGTGGGCCTGGCACACACGCTGGCAGGCAGGCAACTTCAATTAAACTAGCAGACTGATGTTTCACAGTCAAAAAAGTTTTTTTTTAAATATTTACCCTACTGTTATAACAAATATGATTGGTGGCACTAGTTGGAAAGTGGGCCTGGCACACACGCTGGCAGGCAGGCAGGCAACTGCAATTAAATAACACTAGCAGACTGAAGTAAAAAAAAATTTTAAAAAAATTTACACTAATGTTACTACAGATAGGAGTGGTGGCACTGAGGATGGAAGTAGGCACAGTATATGCTGGGAGCCTTACACACAGGCTGGCACTAGTGGCAGGCTGGCCTGGCAAATAAAATTAAATAACACTAGCAGAGTGATGTAAAAGTTTTTTTTTAAAAAAATTTACACTAATGTTACACCAGATAGGAGTGGTGGCACTGAGGATGGAAGTAGGCACAGTATATGCTGGGAGCCTGACACACAGGCTGGCACTAGTGGCAGGCTGGCCTGGCAACTACAATTAAATAACACTAGCAGACTGATGTAAAAAAAAAATTAAAAAATTTACACTAATGTTACACCAGATATGAGTGGTGGCACTGAGGCTGGCAAAGGCAGGCTGGCCTGGCAACTGCAATTAGATTACACTAGCAGACTGATGTAAAAGTTTTTTATAAAAAAATTTACACTAATGTTACACCAGATATGAGTGGTGGAAAACAGAGCAATTAATCACAGTATATGCTGTGGGCCTGGCACACAGGACTGATGGAAAATGAAATTACATTACACTAGCAAACTGATGTAAAAGTTTCTTTTTTTAAATTTACACTAATGTTACACCAGATATCAGTGGTGGCACAGAGCAATTAATCACAGTATATGCTGTGAGCCTGACACACAGGCCTAATGTAAAATGAAATTAGATTACAATAGCAAACTGATGTAAACGTTGTTTTTTTTAAAATTTACACTAATGTTACACCAGATATGAGTGGTGGCACAGAGCAATTAATAACAGTATATGCTGTGGGCCTGACACACAGGCCTGATGGAAAATGAAATTAGATTACACTAGCAAACTGATGTAAAAGTTTTTTTTTTTTTTAATTTACACTAATGTTACACCAGATATCAGTGGTGGCACAGAGTAATTAATCACAGTATATGATGTGGGCCTGACACACAGGCCTAATGGAAAATGAAATTAGATTACAATAGCAAACTGATGTAATTTTTTTTTACACCAGATATGAGTGGTGGCACAGAGCAATTAATCACAGTATATGCTATGGGCCTGACACACAGGCCTGATGGAAAATGAAATTAGATTACACTAGCAAACTGATGTAAAAGTTTTTTTTTTTAAATTTACACTAATGTTACACCAGATATCAGTGGTGGCACAGAGCAATTAATCACAGTATATGCTGTGGGCCTGACACACAGGCCTGATGGAAAATGAAATTAGATTACACTAGCAAACTGATGTAAAAGTTTTTTTTTTTTTTAATTTAAACTAATGTTACACCAGATATCAGTGGTGGCACAGAGCAATTAATCACAGTATATGCTGTGTGCCTGACACACAGGCCTGATGGAAAATGAAATTAGATTACACTAGCAAACTGATGTAAAAAATTTTTTTTTTTTAAATTTAAACTAATGTTACACCAGATATCAGTGGTGGCACAGAGCAATTAATCACAGTATATGCTGTGTGCCTGACACACAGGCCTGATGGAAAATGAAATTAGATTACACTAGCAAACTGATGTAAAAGTTTTTTTTTTTTTAAATTTACACTAATGTTACACCAGATATCAGTGGTGGCACAGAGCAATTAATCACAGTATATGCTGTGGGCCTGACACACAGGCCTGATGGAAAATGAAATTAGATTACACTAGCAAACTGATGTAAAAGTTTTTTTTTTTTTAAATTTACACTAATGTTACACCAGATATCAGTGGTGGCACAGAGCAATTAATCACAGTATATGCTGTAGGCCTGACACACAGGCCTGATGGAAAATGAAATTAGATTACACTAGCAAACTGATGTAAAATTTTATTTTTTTAAATGTACACTAATGTTACACCAGATATCAGTGGTGGCACAGAGCAATTAATCACAGTATATGCTGTGGGCCTGACACACAGGCCTGATGGAAAATGAAATTAGATTACACTAGCAAACTGATGTAAAAGTTTGTTTTTTTTAAATTTACACTAATGTTACACCAGATATCAGTGGTGGCACAGAGCAATTAATCACAGTATATGCTGTAGGCCTGACACACAGGCCTGATGGAAAATGAAATTAGATTACACTAGCAAACTGATGTAAAAGTTTTTTTTTTTTAAATTTACACTAATGTTACACCAGATATCAGTGGTGGCACAGAGCAATTAATCACAGTATATGCTGTAGGCCTGACACACAGGCCTGATGGAAAATGAAATTAGATTACACTAGCAAACTGATGTAAAAGTTTTTTTTTTTAAATTTACACTAATGTTACACCAGATTTCAGTGGTGGCACAGAGCAATTAATCACAGTATATGCTGTGGGCCTGACACACAGGCCTGATGGAAAATGAAATTAGATTACACTAGCAAACTGATGTAAAAGTTTTTTTTTTTTTAAATTTACACTAATGTTACACCAGATATCAGTGGTGGCACAGAGCAATTAATCACAGTATATGCTGTAGGCCTGACACACAGGCCTGATGGAAAATGAAATTAGATTACACTAGCAAACTGATGTAAAATTTTATTTTTTTAAATGTACACTAATGTTACACCAGATATCAGTGGTGGCACAGAGCAATTAATCACAGTATATGCTGTGGGCCTGACACACAGGCCTGATGGAAAATGCAATTAGATTACACTAGCAAACTGATGTAAAAGTTTTTTTTTTTTTAATTTACACTAATGTTACACCAGATATCAGTGGTGGCACAGATCAATTAATCACAGTATATGCTGTGGGCCTGACACACAGGCCTGATGGAAAATGAAATTAGATTACACTAGCAAACTGATGTAAAAGTTTGTTTTTTTTAAATTTACACTAATGTTACACCAGATATCAGTGGTGGCACAGAGCAATTAATCACAGTATATGCTGTAGGCCTGACACACAGGCCTGATGGAAAATGAAATTAGATTACACTAGCAAACTGATGTAAAAGTTTTTTTTTTTTTAATTTACACTAATGTTACACCAGATATCAGTGGTGGCACAGAGCAATTAATCACAGTATATGCTGTGGGCCTGACACACAGGCCTGATGGAAAATGAAATTAGATTACACTAGCAAACTGATGTAAAAGTTTTTTTTTAAAATTTACACTAATGTTACACTAGATATCAGTGGTGGCACAGAGCAATTAATCACAGTATATGCTGTGGGCCTGACACACAGGCCTGATGGAAAATGAAATTAGATTACACTAGCAAACTGATGTAAAATTTTTTTTTTAAAATTTACACTAATGTTACACTAGATATCAGTGGTGGCACAGAGCAATTAATCACAGTATATGCTGTGGGCCTGACACACAGGCCTGATGGAAAATGAAATTAGATTACACTAGCAAACTGATGTAAAAGTTTTTTTTTTAAATTTACACTAATGTTACACCAGATATCAGTGGTGGCACAGAGCAATTAATCACAGTATATGCTGTGGGCCTGACACACAAGCCTGATGGAAAATGAAATTAGATTACACTAGCAAACTGATGTAAAAGTTTTTTTTTTTTTAAATTTACACTAATGTTACACCAGATATCAGTGGTGGCACAGAGCAATTAATCACAGTATATGCTGTGGGCCTGACACACAGGCCTGATGGAAAATGAAATTAGATTACACTAGCAAACTGATGTAAAAGTTTTTTTTTTTTAAATTTACACTAATGTTACACCAGATATCAGTGGTGGCACAGAGCAATTAATCACAGTATATGCTGTAGGCCTGACACACAGGCCTGATGGAAAATGAAATTAGATTACACTAGCAAACTGATGCAAAATTTTATTTTTTTAAATGTACACTAATGTTACACCAGATATCAGTGGTGGCACAGAGCAATTAATCACAGTATATGCTGTGGGCCTGACACACAGGCCTGATGGAAAATGAAATTAGATTACACTAGCAAACTGATGTAAAAGTTTTTTTTTTTTTAAATTTACACTAATGTTACACCAGATATCAGTGGTGGCACAGAGCAATTAATCACAGTATATGCTGTGGGCCTGACACACAGGCCTGATGGAAAATGAAATTAGATTACACTAGCAAACTGATGTAAAAGTTTGTTTTTTTTAAATTTACACTAATGTTACACCAGATATCAGTGGTGGCACAGAGCAATTAATCACAGTATATGCTGTAGGCCTGACACACAGGCCTGATGGAAAATGAAATTAGATTACACTAGCAAACTGATGTAAAAGTTTTTTGTTTTTTTTAATTTACACTAATGTTACACCAGATATCAGTGGTGGCACAGAGCAATTAATCACAGTATATGCTGTGGGCCTGACACACAGGCCTGATGGAAAATGAAATTAGATTACACTAGCAAACTGATGTAAAAGTTTTTTTTTAAAATTTACACTAATGTTACACTAGATATCAGTGGTGGCACAGAGCAATTAATCACAGTATATGCTGTGGGCCTGACACACAGGCCTGATGGAAAATGAAATTAGATTACACTAGCAAACTGATGTAAAAAATTTTTTTTAAAATTTACACTAATGTTACACTAGATATCAGTGGTGGCACAGAGCAATTAATCACAGTATATGCTGTGGGCCTGACACACAGGCCTGATGGAAAATGAAATTAGATTACACTAGCAAACTGATGTAAAAGTTTTTTTTTTAAATTTACACTAATGTTACACCAGATATCAGTGGTGGCACAGAGCAATTAATCACAGTATATGCTGTGGGCCTGACACACAAGCCTGATGGAAAATGAAATTAGATTACACTAGCAAACTGATGTAAAAGTTTTTTTTTTTTTAAATTTACACTAATGTTACACCAGATATCAGTGGTGGCACAGAGCAATTAATCACAGTATATGCTGTGGGCCTGACACACAGGCCTGATGGAAAATGAAATTAGATTACACTAGCAAACTGATGTAAAAGTTTTTTTTTTTTAAATTTACACTAATGTTACACCAGATATCAGTGGTGGCACAGAGCAATTAATCACAGTATATGCTGTAGGCCTGACACACAGGCCTGATGGAAAATGAAATTAGATTACACTAGCAAACTGATGTAAAAGTTTTTTTTTTTTTAATTTACACTAATGTTACACCAGATATCAGTGGTGGCACAGAGCAATTAATCACAGTATATGCTGTGGGCCTGACACACAGGCCTGATGGAAAATGAAATTAGATTACACTAGCAAACTGATGTAAAAGTTTTTTTTTTTTTTTTAAATTTACACTAATGTTACACCAGATATCAGTGGTGGCACAGAGCAATTAATCACAGTATATGCTGTGGGCCTGACACACAGGCCTAATGGAAAATGAAATTAGATTACAATAGCAAACTGATGTAAAAGTTTTTTTTTTTTTTTAAATTTACACTAATGTTACACCAGATATCAGTGGTGGCACAGAGCAATTAATCACAGTATATGCTGTGTGCCTGACACACAGGCCTGATGGAAAATGAAATTAGATTACACTAGCAAACTGATGTAAAAGTTTTTTTTTTTTAAATTTACACTAATGTTACACCAGATATCAGTGGTGGCACAGAGCAATTAATCACAGTATATGCTGTGGGCCTGACACACAGGCCTGATGGAAAATGAAATTAGATTACACTAGCAAACTGATGTAAAAGTTTTTTTTTTTAAAATTTACACTAATGTTACACCAGATATCAGTGGTGGCACAGAGCAATTAATCACAGTATATGCTGTAGGCCTGACACACAGGCCTGATGGAAAATGAAATTAGATTACACTAGCAAACTGATGTAAAAGTTTTTTTTTTTTTAAATTTACACTAATGTTACACCAGATATCAGTGGTTGCACAGAGCAATTAATCACAGTATATGCTGTGGGCCTGACACACAGGCCTGATGGAAAATGAAATTAGATTACACTAGCAAACTGATGTAAAAGTTTTTTTTTTTAAATTTACACTAATGTTACACCAGATATCAGTGGTGGCACAGAGCAATTAATCACAGTATATGCTGTGGGCCTGACACACAGGCCTGATGGAAAATGAAATTAGATTACACTAGCAAACTGATGTAAAAGTTTGTTTTTTTTAAATTTACACTAATGTTACACCAGATATCAGTGGTGGCACAGAGCAATTAATCACAGTATATGCTGTAGGCCTGACACACAGGCCTGATGGAAAATGAAATTAGATTACACTAGCAAACTGATGTAAAAGTTTTTTTTTTTTTAATTTACACTAATGTTACACCAGATATCAGTGGTGGCACTGAGCAATTAATCACAGTATATGATGTGGGCCTGACACACAGGCCTAATGGAAAATGAAATTAGATTACAATAGCAAACTGATGTAACTTTGGCACCCCTGATGTTTTGGAACTAAATTTCTCATGATGCTCAAGAGTGCTTAAGCATCATGGGAAATGTAGTTCCAAAACATTTTGTGTTGCCAATGTTAGCTATCACTGACTATATCTATATCTGTGTTCATCAAGTCTGTGGTCATATACTCTGATACTCATTACTACTTATTTTCTATGCAGTCTGAATATATTATTCTTTGCCTAGATGTTTAATTTCCAGCTATCTGCAATTATGAACTACAGTATCTAAACTACCCAGCGCCAGTATCCTGATTCCCAGGTCAAGAGTCAGTGTTTTCAGCTCCCTGCCATTGCCCTAAGGGGCTTTCTCCTGAATGGTTATGCACCAAATCATATCAGTAAGCTGGTGCAATGAAACTATGACTGAGGATATCCTAAATAGAAGCTGAATAGGAAATTGGGTGGGAGATCAAGCACCAGTAGAAGAGGTTAATGCCTAAAGCAAGATGGCTGACAGAGAAGAGTAACATTTTTAAAGAGACAGGGTCACCAAATAGGCAGGTGTGACAATCATGCACAGGAGGGTTGTGACGAACCAAGGTTATCCAACCCTGCACCAGTCACTTATTTGGCACAGAAAGGGTTTTCAGCCCCCTTTTCTGTCACCTATAGCTCAAATGCTGCCACAACTTAAAATTTATTAAAGGGAAAATCTTAAGGAAAACCCCAGACTTTACACATTAACTCTAGAAATACAATTTAGCAGAAAATAACCTAAAATTATACAGTTCTAATATTCCAGTCTCTTTCAGTAAAGTGGTTCAATTATTAGACAAAGGCCAAACTTAATAAAGGAATTATTTATTATGCCAAAAATATTATGCACAATGCATTAATAATAAAAAGTTGTAACAAATAAAATTACACACGCAAACAGTGTTTTAAAATAAAAAGGAGAAAAACAGAATTGAATACTTTACTAGCTTCAAGATCTGCGCCAGGGGAATGGCAAGAAAATGATGGCTCCTTACTTCTGTACAGCAGCTCCCCTTGTAAGAATGACAATCTTATTGTTAAAAAATAAGATTCTTAAACCTACTTCTCAGAGATCATGTTGCTTAACCACACCCTCCGGGGTGGGCTAAGAAACCCCACTGTCTTTACAAACTTCAATAGACTAAATTTATTGCCTGAATTTATACAATCCATTATCATTCCTGCTAGGTAAGAAATTTCTATATTTACATATTTAGAACCTCTTAGTTTTATTGGGAGAACCAGTTTGATATCAAATATGCCATAGGTTGTCATATTTACCTGCCGTTAAGGTTATAACACTTTTAACCCACATATGTACATAATATACCAATGTCCTGTCAGTGACCTGGTCAGTTTTTGTAATGAAGGGCCTGTTTTGCATCATGCATTCTATTGACAGCTTAAGCCATAAACTTTATCCTGTGTATCTCTGTGACTAAGAGCTTCAGTGATTTTATGACTCAATGCATACACACTAGCATTTGGTTGCTAGTTAGAGGGTTCTGGCACTTCAAAGAAAATACAAACACAATGCTTCTTGAAAACAAATAACTGTTTTGAGTGCAAGCTGCACAAAGTTAACTCCTTAGGAGCTGAATCCTGAGATATTTGTGACAAGGGTATACATGCAGGGCAGGGGGGTACACGCATAGAAGGGGGGTACATGCAGGGAAGGGGTACATGCAGGGCAGGGGGTATATGCCGGAAGAGGGGTACACACAAGGGAGAAGGGTACATGTAGGGGTGAGGGTTACACACAAGGGTGAGGGATAACCCGCAGGGCATGGGGATGCATGCAGGTGAGAGGGGAACAAGCAGGAGAGAGGGGTACACGCAGGGGAGGGGGTACATGTAGGGGTGAGGGATACATGCAGGGCAGGGGGTACATGTAGGGGTGAGGGATACATGCAGGGCAGGGGGTACATGCAGGGAAGGGGGTACATGCAGGGGAGGTAGCACATGTAGGGGTAAGGGATACACGCAGGGCAGGGGGTACATGCAGGGAAGGGGGTACATGCAGGTGAGGGGGGAACACACAGGAAAGAGGGGTACATGCATAGCAGGGGGTACATGCAGGGAAGGGGGGTAGATGCAGGTGAGGGGGGAACACGCAGGAGAGTGGGGTACATGCAGGGGAGAGGGTACATGTAGAGGTGAGCAATACACGCAGGGCAGGGGGTACATACAGTGAAGGGGATACACACAGGGGAGAGGGGTACATGTAGGAGCAGGGGGTAAACGCATGGAAGGAGATACACGCAGGGGAGAGGAGTACATGTAGGGGCAGGGGGTAAACGCAGGGAAGGGGATACACGCAGGGGAGAGGAGTACATGTAGGGGCAGGGGGTAAACGCAGGGAAGGGGATACACGCAGGGGAGAGGAGTACATGTAGGGGCAGGGGGTAAATGCAGGGAAGGGGGTACACACAGGGGAGAGCAATACACGCAGGGCAGGGGGTACATACAGTGAAGGGTGGTACACACAGGGGAGAGGGGTACATGTAGGAGCAGGGGGTAAACTCATGGAAGGGGATACACGCAGGGGAGAGGAGTACATGTAGGGGCAGGGGGTAAATGCAGGGAAGGGGGTACACGCAGGGGAGAGGGTAAATGCAGGGAAGGGGATACATGCAGGAGAGAGGGATACATGTAGGAGCAGGGGGTAAACGCAGGGAAGGGGGTACACGCAGGGGAGAGGGGTACATGTAGGGGCAGGGGGTAAAAGATACCGGGGTACAAGATGGTTATTATAGGATACTGAGGTACAGGAGGGTGGTTAAAAGATACTGGGGTACAGGAGGTTTATAATAGGATACTGGGGTACAAGAGGGTGGTTAAAGGATACTGGGATACAGAAGGCTGGTTAAAAGATACTGGGGTACAGGAGGGTTATTATAGGATACTGGGGTACAGGAGGGTTATTATAGGATACTGGGGTACAGTAGGGTGGTTAAAATATACTAGGGTACAGGAGAGTGGTTAAAAGATACTGGGGTAGAGGAGTGTGGTTAAAAGATACCAGGGTACAGGAGGGTTATTATAGGATACTGGGGTACAAGAGGGTGGTTAAAAGATACTGGGGTACAGGAGGGTGGTTAAAAGATATTGGGGTACAGGAGGGTTATTATAGGATACTGGGTACAGGAGGGTGGTTAAAATATACTGGGGTACAGGAGGTTTATTATAGGATACTGGGGTACAGGAGGGTGGTTAAAAGATACTGGGTACAGGAGGGTGGTTAAAAGACACTGGGCTACAGGAGGGTTATTATAGGAAACTGGGGTACAGGAGGGTGGTTAAAAGATACTGGGGTACAGGAGGGTTATTATAGGATACTGGGGTACAGGAGGGATGGTTAAAAAATACAGGGGTTCAGGCGGGTTTTTATAGGATACTGGGGTACAGGAGGGTGGTTAAAAGATACTGGGGTACAGGAAGGTGGTTAAAAGATACTGGGGTACAGGAGGTTTATTATAGGATACTGGGGTACAGAAGGGTTATTATAGGAAACTGGGGTACAGGAGGGTGGTTAAAAGATAATGGGGTACAGGAGGGTTATTATAGGATACTGGGGTACAGAAGGGTGGTTAAAATATACTGGGGTACAGGACGGTTTATTACAGGACACTGAGGTACAGGAGGGTTATTAACGTATACTGGGGTACAGCTGGGTGTGGCTTAGTGAGAAGAAGTAGAAGAAACAACTTACCTGGTTATACAGAGCACAGATGTGCAGAGCAGTGTTTCCAGATGCATTCTGAGCTCCCATGTCTGTGCCATAAAAAAGTAAATGCTCTAAATGTTGAAAGTGGCCATAGCGACATGCCTGCAAACAAACATACAGTGCACACGTCAGAAATATATAGATATGACAAGTAACAAGCTACAGGGAGAAAACACACAAACTACTTAAATCAAAACAAGCTGTGTGCCCTTCCCCTGACACATGTGACACTCTCTGCACAAGCTGTGTGCCCTTCCCCTGACACATGTGACACTCTCTGCACAAGCTGTGTGCCCTTCCCCTGACACATGTGACACTCTCTGCACAAGCTGTGTGCCCTTCCCCTGACACATGTGACACTCTCTGCACAAGCTGCGCCCATCCCCGACACATGTGACACTCTCTACACAAGCTGTGTGCCCATCTCCTGACACATGTGACACTCTCTGCACAAGCTGTGTGCCCATCTCCTGACACATGTGACACTCTCTGCACAAGCTGTGTGCCAATCCCCTGACACATGTTACACTCTCTGCACAAACCGGGTGCCCATCCCCTGACACATGTGACACTCTCTGCACAAGCTGTGTGCCCATCACCTGACACATGTGGCACTCTCTGCACAAGCTATGTGCCCATCCCCTGACACATGTGACACTCTCTGCACAATCTGTGTGCCCATCTCCTGACACATGTGACACTCTCTGCACAAGCTGTGTGCCCATCCCCTGACACATGTGACACTCTCTTCACAAGCTGTGTGCCCATCACCTGACGTGTGACACTCTCTGCACAAGCTGTGTGCCCATCACCTGACGTGTGACACTCTCTGCACAAGCTGCGCCCATCCCCTGACACCTGTGACACTCTCTGCACAAGCTGTGTGCCCTTCCCCTGACACATGTGACACTCTCTGTACAAGCTGTGTGCCCATCCCCTGACACATGTGACACTCTCTGTACAAGCTGTGTGCCCATCCCCTGACACATGTGACACTCTCTGCACAAGCTGCGCCTATCCCCTGACACCTGTGACACTCTCTGCACAAGCTTTGTGCCCTTCCCCTGACACATGTGACACTCTCTGTACAAGCTGTGTGCCCATCCCCTGACACATGTGACACTCTCTGCACAAGCTGTGTGCCCATCCCCTGACACATGTTACACTCTCTGCACAAATCAGGTGCCCATCCCCTGACACATGTGACACTCTCTGCACAAGCTGTGTGCCCATCACCTGACACATGTGGCACTCTCTGCACAAGCTATGTGCCCATCCCCTGACACATGTGACACTCTCTGCACAATCTGTGTGCCCATCTCCTGACACATGTGGCACTCTCTGCACAAGCTGTGTGCCCATTACCTGACACATGTGACACTCTCTTCACAAGCTGTGTGCCCATCACCTGACATGTGACATTCTCTGCACAAGCTGCGCCCATCCCCTGACACATGTGACACTCTCTACACAAGCTGTGTGCCCTTCCCCTGACACATGTGACACTCTCTGTACAAGCTGTGTGCCCATCCCCTGACACATGTGACACTCTCTGTACAAGCTGTGTGCCCATCCCCTGACACATGAGACACTCTCTGCACAAGCTGTGTGCCCATCCACTGGCACATGTGACACTCTCTGTACAAGCTGTGTACCCATCCCCTGACACATGTGACACTCTCTGCACAAGCTGCGTGCCAATCCCGTGACACATGTTACAGTCTCTGCACAAATCGGGTGCCCATCCCCTGACACATGTGGCACTCTCTGCACAAGCTATGTGCCCATCCCCTGACACATGTGACACTCTCTGCACAATCTGTGTGCCCATCTCCTGACACATGTGACACTCTCTGCACAAGCTGTGTGCCCATCACCTGATACATGTGACACTTCCTTCACAAGCTGTGTGCCCATCACCTGACATGTGACACTCTCTGCACAAGCTGCCTCCATCCCCTGACACATGTGACACTCTCTGCACAAGCTGCTTGTCCTTCCCCTGACACATGTGACACTCTCTGTACAAGCTGTGTGCCCATCCACTGACACATGTGACACTCTCTGCACAAGCTGTGTGCCCATCCTCTGACACATGTGACAATCTCTGCACAAGCTGTGTGGCAATCCCCTGACACGTTACACTCTCTGCACAAATCGGGTGCCCATCCCCTGACACATGTGACACTCTCTGCACAAGCTGTGTGTCCATCCCCTGACACATGTGGCACTCTCTGCACAAGCTATGTGCCCATCCCCTGACACATGTGACACTCTCTGCACAAGCTGTGTGCCCATCACCTGACACATGTGACACTCTCTTCACAAGCTGTGTGCCCATCACCTGACATGTGACACTCTCTGCACAAGCTGCGCCCATCCCCTGACACATGTGACACTCTCTGCACAAGCTGTGTGCCCTTCCCCTGACACATGTGACACTCTCTGCACAAGCTGTGTGCCCATCCTCTGACACATGTGACACTCTAGGCACAAGCTGAGTGCCCATCCTCTGACACATATGACACTCTCTGCAAAAACTGTGTGCCCATCACCTGACACATGTGACACTCTCTGCACAAGCTGTGCCCATCCCCTGACACATGTGACACTCTCTGCACAAGCTGTGTGCCCATCCCGACACATGTGACACTCTCTGCACAAGCTGTGTGCCCATCCCCTGACACATGTGATACTCTCTGCACAAGCTCTGTGCCCATCCCGACACATGTGACCCTCTCTGTACAAGCTGTGTGCCCATCCCCGGACACATGTGACACTCTCTGCACAAGCTGTGTGCCAAGCCCCTGACACATGTGACACTCTCTATACAAGCTGTGTGCTCATCACCTGACACATGTGACACTCTCTACAGAAGCTGTGTGCCCATCCCCTGACACGTGACACTCTCTGCACAAGCTGTGTGCCCATCCCCTGACACATGTGACACTCTCTGCACAGGTTTATTGCGATGTGGGTTAATGGCGGATTAGATAATATACTTTATTAGTTATTGCGGTGTGGGATTGCGGTTGACAGGTGGATAGATATTGCACATGCGTTAGGTGTTAGTTAATATTTTCAGGCAGTTACGGGAGTTACGGTGCTCACATTTTCAGAGTAAGGCTTGCTGCGCCTGCCTATGTGTAGCGAGGTGAAAATGGAGTAAAATTTCTCCATTTTCGCTGCGTAAGTCCTTGTCCTGAATATGTGATACCGATTTGTGGTGCGGTTCTATGTTAGCTTATGGGAGTAAAAATTGCGGGTGACGGGTAAAATATATGGGCCGCATTTATCTGCAGCGCCGTATATGTAATACCAAAACCGCGTAAAAACCGCATATGTAATCTTGCCCTTTGTTTTTAACATTTTGTTTTTGGAATCCGGATTCAAGAGATATATTTGGGCTTGTATTTGAAGAATCTATATGACTTTTTAGTTGGTGCACTTGGGAGACGCCCAATCAATATATTTGGAATTTTAAATGTTTATTTTTTAAATATATTAAATATTGCATTTGGATGTTGCAAATCAACTTCTGCATCTGAGATTTGAAAGGTGTATGACATTGGTATTATACCTGTGATAGTTTTAAATAATAATCCATTCTTAGTGCAACTCTTTGCAAGCGCCCTTCTATGCATTATATATAACTTCTCTATCTAGGAAGGGGATAGGGTTTTCAGAGTGACTTGAAAAGAGTTTAAGTCTAGTGCTACACTATTCTGTATAATAGTTCTTAATTAGTGCCTTGATGGTGGAAATGGGCATTTTTAATGCTTTTGCTTTTTTCTTAGAGCCACTTCCTATTTTGTGAAGCTTAACAAGCTTTTGCCGCACATCACAGCTATATACCTTGATCTTACCCATTGTGATGAATGACTAAGGTAATTTGACCTATGTGTTATCTCATATTTATACCCCTGTGAAACAGAAATTCATGGTTGAACAATTTCCTGTTCCAAGTCACCCAGATGCATTAAAAATTTAAAATATCAATAGGAATTTACTTCAAATATATTTTTCACATATTCATAGGGGTGCCAATAATTATGCCACACATTTTTTGGGGAGGGGGGAGATAAACCTGTGTTATGTTTGCAATTGCCTGATATGTATTGCATACTTGTAAAGTGTGGCTAATTACCCATAAGGGTATCAAGGCGCTGCTCATTTTATCGACCTCGGAAGAATGAAAGGCTGAGTGGACCTCGCCGGGGATCGAACCTGCAACCCTTGGGTTGCTACAGAACTTAGCCACAGTGCCTTAGCATGCTGAGCTATGATATCCATGAGAGCTGAGTATTTTTGTATATTTTTTAACCAAAAAATGAAAAGGTTAAACAAAAAAAAACATAAATTATGCTTACCAGATAATTTCCTTTCCTTCTGTATGAGGAGAGTCCACGGCTTCATTCCTTACTTGTGGGAATACAGAACCTGGCCACTAGGAGGAGGCAAAGACACCCCAGCCAAAGGCTTAAATACCTCCCCCACTTCCCCTATCCCCCAGTCATTCTGCAGAGGGAACAAGGAACAGTAGGAGAAACTCAGGGTATAAATTTGCCAGAACAACAAAAAAACTAAAATTTAGGTCCGCCCAACAAAGAATATGGGTGGGGGCCGTGGACTCTCCTCATACAGAAGGAAAGGAAATGATCTGGTAAGCATAATTTATGTTTTCCTTCTTAATATGAGGAGAATACATGGCTTCATTCCTTACTTGTGGGAAACATATACCCAAGCTCTATAGGACACTGAATGAACGGGAGGGTAAAAAGATAGGTGGACCCTATTCTGAGGGCACCACAACCTGCAATACCCTGCTCCCAAAAACTGCTTCAGCCGAAGACAAAAACGTTAAACGTGTAAAAATTTGAAAAAAATATCTAAGGAAGACCAGGTAGACGCCCTACAATTCTGATCGCTAAATGCCTCATTCTCAAACCCCAAGAGGGAGCCACAGCTCTAGATGAATGAGCCTTAAGCCTCTGAGAAGGCTTGCATCCTGCTGAATCTGTAAGCCAAGCGAACAAGCTCCTCCACCAGAAAAACAAGGAAGTGGCCAAAGCTTTGGGCCCCTTACAATTCTCAGAACATACACAAACAAAGAAGAAGTTTGACAAAAACTCCCTTGTAGCCTGAAGATGGAAGTGCACTGCCTGAACCAAATCCAAGATATGAAATAACCTCTCCTTCAAAGAAGGAGGATTAGGACACAAGAAAGGAACCACATTCTCATGATTGAGGTTGTGATATGAAACAACCCAAGGAAGAAGAACTAACCCAGAGACCAGCCCTAACCATAAGAAAAAAATAGGTAAGGGTCCTGACCTTACAAGACAGCCAACTCAGAAACTCTGTGCGTTAAAGCAATAACCAATAGAGGTTCAGGACAGAAAGATTTAACATCAACTCCATGCATAAGCCCAAACGGAGCCAACTGCAAAACTAAAACAAGAAGTAAACCCCAGAGAGGAGTACTGAATCTAGACACAGGCCTGAACTAATCAAAACCTGAACAATACTGACATCTGGAAGCTCTGAGAACCCCTCGAGCAGTAAGATAGATAGGACCAAAACCTATCCCCTAAGGGAGCTACAGAGGGCCCTTTCCCCAGAACATCCAGGAGAAAAGAAAGGATCCGAAAAAAACTGGCCTTATGCCAGGAGAATCCCCGCTTTACATACCATAAGAAGTAGGTTTTGCACCCCTTATGATAGAAGCGACTATACACCGGCCTATGAACTAAGCTGAGAGTATCAACACTCCATCAGAAAAACCTAAGCGAACAATTCCACGCAGTTAGCCTCAGAGAGTTCAGGATGTGAAGAACACAAGGATCCTGCACCCGCAGATTCCTGAAACAAGGTACATAGAGGCAAAGCTCCTAAACTGCGACATAACGCTAAATATGAACGAAGCAAACCATCTCACTGACGTCTGCTCCTGCTAAGATAGACCCTCCACCACAAAGAGCGATATGACCGAAGAGAAGAAGGTCAAAATAAACTCTCTAAGGAAAGCTAGAATACTATCATATTCAGGCAGAAAATGCCAGAGCTCCACCTGGGTTCAAACCCACCTTCTGTTACAGAAGCGGAGGAGCTAACCTGTGCCTTGAAAGTCTTAAAGAAGACTGCTCCAGCAGGATTCAAACTCCAAGCCTTTAGCTTGCTAGGCAGGGTAGCCATCTCCTAGGCCACTTAGTCCTGCTTAAGAGTATTGTAAGGGTTAATCTTCCAGTCACCTAGTAACTCCACCACTTCACCTATTTCAGCACCAGCACACCTACAGACAAGTGCTTGGTAATTTGTTTTGCTATTGAATTGCACGCTGTGTATCTGGAGTAACTTTGATTGCTTCTATCTACCTAATTTGGATTACAAATATAGGACGTCCTATTCTACAAATTACACTGAGCCTCAGTGTCTAAGGTATCCTGTTCTAAGTTAATATACCTTTACAAGGAGAATTTAATTAACCTTGGTGCAGCTCTCTACATTGGATGTTCAGCTGTTACACCTCTCCCTGCAACAGACTCTGCAGCTGACCTCACCGCCTTCACACAGGCAAGTGCTAACAGGCAGTTCCACACAGCGTACACAGAGATAGGAGCTGCACTCTCACAGCCTTCACGCTGACAATTGCTAACAGGCAGTTCCACTCAGAGTACACTGACATAGGAGCTGTGCTCTCACAGCCTTCACACTGACAATTGCTAACAGGCAGTTCCATTCAGAGTACACAGACATAGGAGCTGCGCTCTCACAGCCTTCGCTGTCAATTGCTAGCAGGCAGATTCACACAGAGTGCTCAGAGAGAGGAACTGCGCTCTGAATCTTTAGTCTCTCCAGTAACCCCTACTGTGCTGGATTTGCTTTATGTTTGCATAACCTGTTTCTACCATATCTCCTTTGTATTAGCTTGGAATCCAAATTCTTACAATCTTCCTCTACCCTAACTGTTGTTTATACCATCTGACAAATATTCAGACCTGTGTATTAACCACCTATTATTAAATCACTTCTTAACCTGTGTGCACCTGAGCAATAGGTGCGCTCCTGAAGGTAGTGAAACAAGCACCACTATTCCAAAACAATTCTGCAGCTGTGGTCTACGAATCCAGATCCATTCTCACAAATTACCAAGCCCATAAAAATGGACCCAGCAGAATTGCCACAAGTGGTGTATAACCTATCCCAGAGAGTGGACCAGCTCTCACAGGGACTCAGGGAGCTTCAAGTTGAGAACCAGACCTTAAGAGGAATAATTAGGGACTCCCTCACTCCAAAACCACCCACTACAGAGACTATTATAGAACCTCAAGTGTCGCTGCCTGATACCTTCTCAGGTAATCGCAAGTATTACAGACATTTCAAAAATGCTTGCACTCTGCTGTTTCAATTGAAGCCAAAGACCTATAGTACAGATAAAATCAAAGTGTTAACTATGATATCATTCCTACGAGGGGAACCTAGGGTGTGGGCAGATACGCTGTATGAGGCCAATGATCCAGTCTTATCCTCCCTCCCTCAGTTCCTCGCTACCATGGATGAACTTTACGTTGATTCAAACCTACAGTTATCTGCAGAATCCAATATGAGAGGCCTCAAACAAGGCCGACGTCAGGTTGAAGAGTATATCACAGAGTTCAAACTGTATTCAACCGACTCGCAGTGGAATGCCATCGCACTAAAAAATCAATACAGGATTGGACTCTCAGATCCTATAAAGGATGAGTTAGCCCGAGTAGAGCTTCCCGATACCTTGGAAGGATTAATGAAGCTAACAATACAAATAGATCGAAGGCTGCGAGAAAGGAGAACTGAGAGGGGTACCCCAGAAAGCTCATCTAAACCCTCGACTTATGTTAAACCAGCAACTACCAGCAGGAATACAGTCGAACCTATGGACATAGGTGTGATTAGAGGTCCTCTTACGGAACCGAAGGAGAACACAGTACCTCTGTATGTACTGTGCAAATCCCAGCCACACCGTAAAAGAATGTCCAGTACTTCTTAAACCAAGAAAAAGTAAGTTCCATCACATTCACTCTGCACATGCCTGTCAGAGCAATTCCACTTACTGTTATCTCTCTCTCCATTTACAGTGGGACCAAAACAGACTGACGACTAATGCCATAGTTGACAGCGGAGCCTATGGAAATTACATAGATAAAGATGTTGTAGCTGTCAATAAAATTCCTTTTATGTGCAAGAAACAACCTGTGTCTATTCGCCTTATTGATGGTACCAATATCTCCACAGGTCCCATTACACAGCAGACAATACCTTTACAGGTAAAAACACCATCAGGGCATACCGAATATCTCACATTCGATATAATACCGTCACCTTTGTTCCCTATAATCTTAGGCCTAAGTTGGCTGCAACAACACCAGCCACAAATTAATTGGAAGGACCTGTCGGTCGATCTCTCATCCAGTTATTGCAAGACCACCTGCTATCCACATCAGGGTATGCTCCTACAACTTCAAGAAAACGAACTCACACTTCCTGAAGAATATTCCGATTTCATTGACGTATTCAGCAAAAAGGAGGCTGAGGCACTACCGCCACATCGAGTCTATGACTGTCCGATAGATCTGCAGCCTGGAGCAGTAGTTCCTTATGGTCATTTGTACCCTCTAAGTAAGCCAGAATTGGATTACTTGAAAACATACCTGGATGAAAACTTACGTAAGGGCTTCATACGTCCCTCCACCTCTCCAGCTGGAACAGGAATTTGTTAAAAACAAAGATTAAAAACAAAGATTAATCTCTACGTCCCATAATAGACTATCGGGAACTTAATAAGAGGACTATTAAAAATAGGTACCCTCTCCCGTTAATTCCCAAACTTATAGAAAGATTGCATCAAGCTACTATTTATACAAAGCTTGATCTGCGAGGAGCCTACAATTTGGTCCGCATTAGAGACGGTGATGAATGGCTCAACGCGTTCCGTACCAGGTACGGCCTCTACGAATATCTTGTGATGCCATTTGGGCTTTGCAACGCCCCAGCATCGTTTCAATTTTTCATCAATGTTATTTTTAGAGATCTCTTAGACGTATGTATCGTCATATATCTAGACGACATCTTAATCTATTCAAAAAATATATCCGAGCATATTAAACATGTCCGGTGGGTCCTCTCCCGCTTACGTACACATCACTTGTACGCTAAGCCGGAGAAATGTGTGTTCCACACAAACCAAATATCGTTCTTAGGATATCATATTTCTCCTGCCGGAATTGAGATGGAACAAAATAAAGTGCAGACAGTCATTGATTGGAAAATACCAACAACAAAAAAGGAGCTCCAACGTTTCTTAGGATTTGCCAATTATTATCGCAAATTTATTAAGAATTTTTAGAAAATTGCGAAACCTCTCTCAACACTAACCGGTTCTACGCAATTCCGCTGGAATCCTCAAGCAAACAATGCATTTCTAGAATTGAAGTCCCGTTTCACTTCAGCTCCAATCTTGAAGTTTCCCAATCCTGATCTACCATACACTCTGGAGGTGGATTCTTCGGATTACGCCATCGGAGCGGTCCTATCACAACGAGAGACACCAGCCACACCACTCCATCCAGTAGCTTACATGTCCAAAGTCATGTCACCTGCTGAAAGAAACTATCCCATTGGTGACAAAGAACTCCTCGCAATAAAGAGATCTCTAGAACATTGGAGGCATCTTCTTGAGGGCACTCTCCATCCAGTGGTGATCTACACTGATCATAAAAACCTGGAGTATCTGCAAACCAACAAGACCCTTTCTGCAAGACAGGTGAGATGGAGCCTGTACTTCTCCAGGTTCAACTTTAATATAATCTATCGTCCAGCAAACAAGAATGGGAAGGCAGATGCCTTGTCACGAAAAAAAGACAAACCCCCAGAAACCCCAACACAAAATTCTATGATACCACCAGAACGCTTCCTAGGAGTTATATCATCCTATTCAAAAGAAATCATGGAGGCACTGAAGACTGATACCACTCTTCCAAAGGATCAGGTCTCTCTACAATCCAATGGCCTCTACTACCACAATGATAAATTGCATATCCCAGTCAGTCTCAGACAACAATTGATTCACTTGTTCCATGATACTCCTCTATCTGGACATCAGGGAGTGAGACGCACATCAGAAAAAATTACAAGAGAATTCTGGTGGCCTGGCTTAAAGGACTCAATAAATGAACACATAAGTAGTTGCGTTATCTGCACCACCTGTAAAAACGAAAATAAAAGTCAGTTTAGTCTTCTGATACCTTTACCCATTCCAGATAAACCATGGCAACATGTTGGTCTAGATTTTATCGTAGAGCTACTTGTGTCGAATTTACAAACAACAATCCTAGTTGTTGTAGATCATCTTACTAAGATGACACACTTCGTACCTTATCATAAACTCCCTACAGCATCAGAGACAGCAGCTTTATTCATCAAGCATATAATCAAATTACATGGAATCCCTTCTACACTGTATTCGGACAGAGGGACACAGTTCACGTCCAACTTCTGGAGACATCTATGTAGAATTCTGCAGATCGATCATCGTTTCTCGTCATCCTATCATCCACAGACGAACGGACAGGTGGAAAGAACGAACCAATGGCTCGAGCAGTACCTCCGGTGTTACTGTTCACAACATCAACATGATTGGGAGGAATACTTACCACTCGCCGAATATGCCTATAATGATGCAAGTAATGCCAGTACTAAGATGTCACCTTTCTACACCAATCATGGGTTTCATCCTACATTCTCATTAGCCCCAGGTGTTGTCTCAGATTCCCCACTGGTGGATCAGCAGACTAATTCCATGCTGGAGGTCTTCAAGACTCTTCAAGATAACATCAAACAGGCCCAAGACGCTCAAAAGAAATATTATGACCAGAGGAGAAGACCATCTCCAGTATACTCTGTTGGAGACCTCGTATGGCTCTCAACCAAAAATCTCCGTTTGAACATTCCTGCAAAGAAACTAGCCAGGAAGTTCATAGGGCCTTTTCCCATAACTAGATTGGTAAACGAAAATGCTGTCACTCTGGCTCTACCTGCTAGTTTGCACATCCACTCCACATTCCATGTCTCCCTGATAAAACCTGCTAGACCGATGAGGGACACCACTATTGTTCTTCCTCCGGACCCAATTCGGGATTTTCCAGACGAATTCGAAGTTGAAGCACTAGTAGATTCCAGGCATCATAACGGAGGAATTCAGTATCTGGTTCGCTGGAAGGGCTACTCCAGCCAGGATGACTCCTGGGAACCTTCTGCAAACATCCACGCACCAAGATTGGTTGCCTTGTTCCATCGGCGACATCCGGATCGCCCCCATCCACAAGCCGTGGGACGGCTTGCCTGAGAGGGGGGTCCTGTAAGGGTTGATCTTCCAGTCACCTAGTAACTCCACCCCTTCTCCCTATTTCAGCACCAGCACACCTGCAGACAAGT
The DNA here is from genome assembly GCF_027579735.1 of Bombina bombina. NCBI lineage: Eukaryota > Metazoa > Chordata > Amphibia > Anura > Bombinatoridae > Bombina > Bombina bombina. The sequence continues at coordinate 199,211,361 of NC_069505.1, read as the reverse complement.
ACTTGGTAATTTGTTTTGCTATTGAATTGCACGCTGTGTATCTGGAGTAACTTGCTTCTATCTACCTAATTTGGATTACAAATATAGGACGTCCTATTCTACAAATTACACTGAGCCTCAGTGTCTAAGGTATCCTGTTCTAAGTTAATATACCTTTACAAGGAGAATTTAATTAACCTTGGTGCAGCTCTCTACATTGGATGTACAGCTGTTACACCTCTCCCTGCAACAGACTCTGCAGCTGACCTCACCGCCTTCACACAGGCAAGTGCTAACAGGCAGTTCCACACAGTGTACACAGAGATAGGAGCTGCGCTCTCACAGCCTTCACGCTGACAATTGCTAACAGGCAGTTCCACTCAGAGTACACAGACATAGGAGCTGCGCTCTCACAGCCTTCGCTGTCAATTGCTAGCAGGCAGATTCACACAGAGTGCTCAGAGAGAGGAACTGCGCTCTGAATCTTTAGTCTCTCCAGTAACCCCTACTGTGCTGGATTTGCTTTATGTTTGCATAACCTGTTTCTACCATATCTCCTTTGTATTAGCTTGGAATCCAAATTCTTACAATCTTCCTCTACCCTAACTGTTGTTTATACCATCTGACAAATATTCAGACCTGTGTATTAACCACCTATTATTAAATCACTTCTTAACCTGTGTGCACCTGAGCAATAGGTGCGCTCCTGAAGGAAGTGAAACAAGCACCACTATTCCAAAACAATTCTGCAGATGTGGTCTACGAATCCAGATCCATTCTCACAAGTATGCTCATAGAGCGAGTCGCTGGCAATGAGCCGACGTGGGCTTCCGCCCACCACCAAACACGAGACCCCACCCCCGATAAGCAGGAGGAACTCTCCTTCTTCAAAAGAGGGTCTCCCCACTAAGAGGCCCCAACTGGAACAAACCCAGAAGACCAAATCCTCCAAGCAGAATGCTCGCTGAGGAGGAATAATCGGAAGGAAACTCCCAACCCAAGGACCTCCCTAAGACACTCGCTCCCCCCGGAAAAGGCAGCAACAAAGTAAAAACTGTTCCCGGGAGAACTAAGAGAAAAAATTTCTCAAGGAGATCTGAATGGAACACTGGGAATTTATTTCCCCCACCGGTATTCCATGTAAGTCTGTTTAAGGCTGAAACACCAACATCATGCCAAACTCACAGCCTCGGCAGTGTCTATCACTCACCACGACCGCATTACAAAGACCAGAAGGGGGCTGGAGGACATAACCCAAATGGAAAATTCGCAAGAACTCCGGATTGACAGAAAGCTGCAGCAGCAGGATTCAACTCTAAGCCTTCAGCTTGCTAGGCAGGGTACCCTAAAACAAAACAGCATTCAGATCCACCCTGGTGTCAACACCAGCAACTTAGGTCTAGATCCAACTCAGAGGATCGAAAAGATACGAGAAAATCCCTAAAAGTCTCTTAGCAGGCGAAGAAACCCAGAAAAGCAGAGACTCTGGAATTACCGTAAAATCTGGAAGCAGCATATTGCCACCTGAAACCCCAGATACCAAGAAGGTTTAGAACGAGGTTTACTGAAAAATACAATTCCTAAGAACCGAAGGAAGGGAGAACCTTACGTTCTCCAGCTAAAGAAGAACTGAAAAGCTCTGCATCCATATCATAGAACCCAAGTAGGATGGGAAGACCCTCCCCCTATTAGGGTATGCACCAACAGCAGAAGAAATATCTCAGTGTGTAAAATATACCAGGACAAAGACTCCAAAGGTCCCTAGTCTTCTCTGACCAGACAATTGTCCAGAAAAGAAGCCTATTTCCGGTCTCTAAAACCACTAGATCCATAAGATCCAGTATCAAGCACCCATCCCAGATAATACCTAAACAGGTCCAGCCTGTGAACTAGGATAGATGGGCCTGCTGTACCTGAACCAGAATTTAGAAGAAAAAACTAATTTTCCTAAGTAGAAAGAAGGAAACAGTCCTAACTAATATCCACAACAGATCTTGCCTGTCATCTAGGATACAACGCATCTTCCAGAGCACTTCCGTGCTAAAAAGAAAAACATCTTAAGTTCCAGCAAAGCTGGAACAACAAATATCGGGGGAACTATCACCCCGAGCAGAAAATTATAAGTTTCCACCGGAAGACTCCAACCTCTCGACCATCAAAGTCAATAGGGTCAAAAATCCCATGCGACGAAATGTCCTTCTAAGAAGAGTTTTCTAACACAATCCAGAGCTCAAAAAACAACATCTGGTACAGAACAGAAAGAAAAAAGCTGAAAAGGAAGTGTGAAAACCAAAAACAGATCCTGCCTGTTATACAACACAGTCCCCCATAGAGCTCAGAAATGGGATTATAAATAAACGATAAAACAAAAAGTAAAACAAGACGACAAAGAATATTCCATCCTCCACTCATCTAGTTAAGATCGTTATCTGATTTAGAGTACAGAGAATCAACTGACGGAGCAGTCCTGGACATCTCTAACATCGCCAAAACTTAGAAGTATACGCAGGTGTGCCAATCAAAATCTAAATGATAACCAGACTCTGACCCTGGAGGTTCTCCCTCTAAAGCCTCAGAGGGAACCGCATCCCCAGAGGACTGATCGGACACCAATTGCCCTCGGGCAGGAGAGCCCGGAAGACCCCTTGCTTGCGCGTAGTAGGAATAGGTAACCTCGCTAAGGCCTCGCTAAGGCCGAAGAGAAGGCCATGCGGAAGTGCCTAGTAACCTCAGGTGGAAACAAACCCCTTACAGGCGAAGTGGGGTCGGAACTTGGAAAAACTGCGTATGTAGGAACAGAATCAAGGGAACACACCTCGCTGGTCGAAGAGTCCTCAGAGGTGGATGGCTCAGTGGTCTCTAACATCTCAACATTGGTTGATGAGAACACTCTATTGCGGCATACGGAACATAATTGAGCGGGCTGGATTGCCCGGGCCTACTCAAAATATACACAGGTATAAAATTCTGTATCGGAGGGATCCCCCTCTAAAATATCAGAATCCTCCATAACTCATCTATATCAAATTATAGAAAGGAAAACAACTGGCATCTTACACCCCCAATGGCTGGGGCACTCAACACCTCCTATGACCCAGACAGATAGAGAAGAAGCTCCTCTCCACAGACATCCGGACAGGAATCTGAAGCGGTGAAAAAACGTGACCGTTCCTGGTCACATGGTGCTCAAGCAGGACCTGCCTCTGGTAGGGAACAAGTGCGCCATCTTATCTAAAGAAAACTGCACAGCTCTCAAAAAGAAATAACCTGTATGTTCCGTATCAGCCTAAGAGCCCAAACGTTCTTACACATAAGCAGTCAAAATCCATGACACATATGATTAAAAACCCCCAATGTTCAATAATCCTCCCCAGGAGATATTAACCCTTGATTCCATAAAGATGAAGGAGTCCCACTGTGACCCTGTCTTCTTATCGTTAACATGTATGTAAAGTAATGAAACAATCTTACCGGAATCTATGCCATGGAATAGTGACATGGTCCTTCAAGTTTGACAGATTGTAACAGCGCTTCTGACATCGACTTAAGTGAAGTAGGCAGGCAGCGAAACCCGTCAACGCTGATTGCTCAAGGAGCTGTTAATATGGATGGGTTTGCAGAAAGTCTCTCCCTGCATCTCCAGACTCTAACTTTCATCAATGCTCTCACTGAGAGGCTGACAAAACTACTTAAAACTCCAGTTCCAGTCGAAGAATACTACCCTCCATAAGGAACTACTCCGAAATCTTCTGACACTTCTCTGCCAACCTCCTGTGACAAAAGGCAAAGAATGACTGGGGGATGAGGGAAGTGGGGGAGGTATTTAAGCCTTTGGCTAGGGTGTCTTTGCCTCCTCCTGGTGGCCAGGTTCTGTACAGGGAGTGCAGAATTATTAGGCAAATGAGTATTTTGACCACATCATCCTCTTTATGCATGTTGTCTTACTCCAAGCTGTATAGGCTCGAAAGCCTACTACCAATTAAGCATATTAGGTGATGTGCATCTCTGTAATGAGAAGGGGTGTGGTCTAATGACATCAACACCCTATATCAGGTGTGCATAATTATTAGGCAACTTCCTTTCCTTTGGCAAAATGGGTCAAAAGAAGGACTTGACAGGCTCAGAAAAGTCAAAAATAGTGAGATATCTTGCAGAGGGATGCAGCACTCTTAAAATTGCAAAGCTTCTGAAGCGTGATCATCGAACAATCAAGCGTTTCATTCAAAATAGTCAACAGGGTCGCAAGAAGCGTGTGGAAAAACCAAGGCGCAAAATAACTGCCCATGAACTGAGAAAAGTCAAGCGTGCAGCTGCCAAGATGCCACTTGCCACCAGTTTGGCCATATTTCAGAGCTGCAACATCACTGGAGTGCCCAAAAGCACAAGGTGTGCAATACTCAGAGACATGGCCAAGGTAAGAAAGGCTGAAAGACGAACACCACTGAACAAGACACACAAGCTGAAACGTCAAGACTGGGCCAAGAAATATCTCAAGACTGATTTTTCTAAGGTTTTATGGACTGATGAAATGAGAGTGAGTCTTGATGGGCCAGATGGATGGGCCCGTGGCTGGATTGGTAAAGGGCAGAGAGCTCCAGTCCGACTCAGACGCCAGGAAGGTGGAGGTGGAGTACTGGTTTGGGCTGGTATCATCAAAGATGAGCTTGTGGGGCCTTTTCGGGTTGAGGATGGAGTCAAGCTCAACTCCCAGTCCTACTGCCAGTTTCTGGAAGACACCTTCTTCAAGCAGTGGTACAGGAAGAAGTCTGCATCCTTCAAGAAAAACATGATTTTCATGCAGGACAATGCTCCATCACACGCGTCCAAGTACTCCACAGCGTGGCTGGCAAGAAAGGGTATAAAAGAAGAAAATCTAATGACATGGCCTCCTTGTTCACCTGATCTGAACCCCATTGAGAACCTGTGGTCCATCATCAAATGTGAGATTTACAAGGAGGGAAAACAGTACACCTCTCTGAACGGTGTCTGGGAGGCTGTGGTTGCTGCTGCACGCAATGTTGATGGTGAACAGATCAAAACACTGACAGAATCCATGGATGGCAGGCTTTTGAGTGTCCTTGCAAAGAAAGGTGGCTATATTGGTCACTGATTTGTTTTTGTTTTGTTTTTGAATGTCAGAAATGTATATTTGTGAATGTTGAGATGTTATATTGGTTTCACTGGTAAAAATAAATATTTGAAATGGGTATATATTTGTTTTTTGTTAAGTTGCCTAATAATTATGCACAGTAATAGTCACCTGCACACACAGATATCCCCCTAAAATAGCTAAAACTAAAAACAAACTAAAAACTACTTCCAAAAATATTCAGCTTTGATATTAATGAGTTTTTTTGGGTTCATTGAGAACATGGTTGTTGCTCAATAATAAAATTAATCCTCAAAAATACAACTTGCCTAATAATTCTGCACTCCCTGTATGTGTGTGTGTGTTATATGTGTGCATGTGTATTATATTTGTGTGTGTGTGTGTATGTATTATATGTGTGTGTATTATATGTGGGTGTGTGTATATTATGTATGTTTGTGTTTGTGTATCATATGTGTGTGTGTATTATATGTGGGTGTGTGTGTATTATATGTCTGTTTGTGTGTGTGTGTGTATTATATATGTGTGTGTATTATATGTGGGCGTGTGGGTGTATTATATATGTGTGTGTGTGTATACAGTGCCCTACACTAATATTGGCACCCTTGGTAAATATGAGAAAAGGAGACTATGAAAAATTGTCTTTCCTTCTTAATATGAGGAGAGTCCACGGCTTCATTCCTTACTTGTGGGAATACAGGGAGTGCAGAATTATTAGGCAAATGAGTATTTTGACCACATCATCCTCTTTATGCATGTTGTCTTACTCCAAGCTGTATAGGCTCGAAAGCCTACTACCAATTAAGCATATTAGGTAATGTGCATCTCTGTAATGAGAAGGGGTGTGGTCTAATGACATCAACACCCTATATCAGGTGTGCATAATTATTAGGCAACTTCCTTTCCTTTGGCAAAATGGGTCAAAAGAAGGACTTGACAGGCTCAGAAAAGTCAAAAATAGTGAGATATCTTGCAGGGGGATGCAGCACTCTTAAAATTGCAATGCTTCTGAAGCGTGATCATCGAACAATCAAGCGTTTCATTCAAAATAGTCAACAGGGTCGCAAGAAGCGTGTGGAAAAACCAAGGCGCAAAATAACTGCCCATGAACTGAGAAAAGTCAAGCGTGCAGCTGCCAAGATGCCACTTGCCACCAGTTTGGCCATATTTCAGAACTGCAACATCACTGGAGTGCCCAAAAGCACAAGGTGTGCAATACTCAGAGACATGGCCAAGGTAAGAAAGGCTGAAAGACGACCACCACTGAACAAGACACACAAGCTGAAATGTCAAGACTGGGCCAAGAAATATCTCAAGACTGATTTTTCTAAGGTTTCATGGACTGATGAAATGAGAGTGAGTCTTGATGGGCCAGATGGATGGGCCCGTGGCTGGATTGGTAAAGGGCAGAGAGCTCCAGTCCGACTCAGACGCCAGCAAGGTGGAGGTGGAGTACTGGTTTGGGCTGGTATCATCAAAGATGAGCTTGTGGGGCCTTTTCGGGTTGAGGATGGAGTCAAGCTCAACTCCCAGTCCTACTGACAGTTTCTGGAAGACACCTTCTTCAAGCAGTGGTACAGGAAGAAGTCTGCATCCTTCAAGAAAAACATGATTTTCATGCAGGACAATGCTCCATCACACGCGTCCAAGTACTCCACAGCGTGGCCTGGCAAGAAAGGGTATAAAAGAAGAAAATCTAATGACATGGCCTCCTTGTTCACCTGATCTGAACCCCATTGAGAACCTGTGGTCCATCATCAAATGTGAGATTTACAAGGAGGGAAAACAGTACACCTCTCTGAACAGTGTCTGGGAGGCTGTGGTTGCTGCTGCACGCAATGTTGATGGTGAACAGATCAAAACATTGACAGAATCCATGGATGGCAGGCTTTTGAGTGTCCTTGCAAAGAAAGGTGGCTATATTGGTCACTGATTTGTTTTTGTTTTGTTTTTGAATGTCAGAAATGTATATTTGTGAATGTTGAGATGTTATATTGGTTTCACTGGTAAAAATAAATAATTGAAATGGGTATATATTTGTTTTTTGTTAAGTTGCCTAATAATTATGCACAGTAATAGTCACCTGCACACACAGATATCCCCCTAAAATAGCTAAAACTAAAAACAAACTAAAAACTACCTCCAAAAATATTCAGCTTTGATATTAATGAGTTTTTTGGGTTCATTGAGAACATGGTTGTTGTTCAATAATAAAATTAATCCTCAAAAATACAACTTGCCTAATAATTCTGCACTCCCTGTACACACATATAATACACACACACACACATATAACATGCACACACATATAACACACACACATATAATACACACACACATAGTAACATACACACACATATAATACACACACACACACATAGATATAATACACACACACATACACATATAATACACACATATAATACCCACATACATTATACACACACACATATAACACACACACACACATATAATACACACAAACACACATATAATACACACACACACATATAATACACACACATACATATAATACACACACAGACTTATAATGCACACCACATATAACATACACACAAACATATAATACAGGACACGCATATAAAACACACACACACATACATAAAATACACACACAGATCTTATATAATACACACATATAATAATACACACACAAACATACATATAATACACACACACATACACATATAATACACACACATATAAGATACTCACACACATATTACACACAACTATAATACACACACACATATAACATTCACACACATATAATAGACACATATATAACATACACACACACATACATATAATACACACACACAGCATACACATATAATACACACACACATATACAATACACACACACACACACATATAATACACACACATACAGTATAATACACACACACATATTATTATTTATTTGTATAGCGCCGCCAAATTCCGTAGCGCTGGTATAATACACACACATATAGATACACACACACACATACATATAATACACACACACATATAATACGCACATACACATATAATACACACACACACATAGATATAATACACACACACATATAACATAGACACACATACATATAATGCAGACACACACATAATACGCACATGCACACATATAATACACACACATAGATATAATACACACACATATAATACACAGACATATATTACATACACATATATATAATACACACACATATATATAATACACATACATATATATAATAACACACACATATATATAATACACATACATATAATACAGCACACATACATATAATACACACACATTTAATGCACTGACACACATACATGTAATACACACAAACATAAGAAATAATACACACATATATAACACACACATATCATACATATAATACACACACACATATAACATACACACACATACACACATATAATACACACACACATATAATACACACACACATAATACGCACATACACAGATATAATACACACACATATAATACACACACTTACACATATAATACACGCACATATAACATACACACACACATACACATATAATACACACACATATAATACACACACATAGATATAATACACACACATAAATATAATACACACACACATACACATATAATACACACCACACGACACATAATATGCACATACACACATATAATACACACACACATACACATAATACGCACACACACATATAATACACACACACATAGAAATAATACACACATATAATACACACACACATACACACACACAAATAATACACACACACATACACACATATAATACACACATCACATACACATATAATACACACACACATATAACATATATAATACACACACACACACAGATCTGGAAATATTTTTGTTTTCTACTGATCGATCGACTGCACAAATTATTTAAATTAAATGGTTGTTATTCATCTCCTTCACCAGCAGATGGTGCCAGAGACTCTTGGTGCACAAACAGGAAATTAGAAACACTTTGTGGCACAGATCTGTCTAATGCATCATTTAAGGAAAGTGATCCAGAGGAAGCCTCAGGACGATGTCTGTATCATGAGTGATCAAACTTCCTAACCCTAAATAAAATAAAAATCTTAAATATCTTTTCACAGCACTTGCTACTTATGCTATGCCAGGTCTGCCCACTGCCCTAGTACTACAATGCTATACCAGGTCTACCTTAGTACAGTAACTCTATACCAGTCTGGCCCTAGTACTACAATGCTATACCAGGTCTGCCCTAGTACTACAACGCTATGCCAGGTCTGCCCTAGTACAGCAACGCTATATCAGGTTTGCCCTAGTACAGCAAAGTTATACCAAGTCTGACCTAGTACTCACAATGCTATACCAGGTCTGCCTTAGTACTACCAACGCTATGCCAGGTCTGCCCTAGTACAACAATGTTTATACCAGGTTCGCCCTAGTACTCTACAAACGCTATAACCAGGGTCTGCATTAGTACAGCAACGCTATACCAGATCTGCCTTAGTACAGTATGTGACGGATATCCCGGCTACCCCCCGACTGGGTAGCTCCGCCAAACAGGTCCTGCTTCCTCCCTGCCGACTGCAGCTATGTAGGCTGGCAAGTGACCACAGCCCATAGCCACCCCTGAGCCCGACAGCACCAGTACTCAGGTCCCACCCTGTGGCAGGACTCCAGCTACCCAGATTAGGTAGCGCTGTGTAGCCCAGGAAAGCTGATTTTAGCTGGAGCCCACCCAAATAACTAGGACATACTAGCATTCAGGGTTAAACAGTAACTGATTTTATTGTAAAAATACATACACTACTTTTATACACAAAGCTCATCTTGATAAGACACTGGACAATCCCACAATCTTCCCGCCATTCCCGCCCCTCCAGACAGACCGGCGCCTCCATAGCAGCCATAGTCCCACATAGTCCCGGGTGATCCCAGGGTAGTGCGCACTTCGGGTGTCATTTGAAAGCTCTCAATCCCCAGATGCCACATTCCAAAAAGCAACGGTGATTCGTTACTTGGGACTGGTGAGATACAGCCCGTTGAAGTTATGGAAGTAGGGGTGTCAAAAAACTCCGGTTCCAAAGGAGCTCCCTTCCGGTAATCCCCCCCCACCTCTTGTCCTTCCTAGGGACTGAGCAATCCCAAAAGAGCAGAGCTCTGGGCTAAAGGGCTGGAGCGACCAGGGGTAAAGTTAGCGGGTGTCCTGCTGTTCTGTGGCCCCGACCGGGGTGTTCCAGGAGGCCCGGGCCAGCCTAGGAGGGTTTTTTCCGGTCATAGATCAGCTCTTCCATGACCAAGTGTACACAGCAAAACAACACATAGCATGCATCTGGGAGATCCCTTAAGCCCTGAAATGGGCCAAAGTCTAATGTAACAGGGAGTGAGCCATGTAGTAGGGGGTGGGGGTTAGCCTTGGGGGTCTGGTATCTGTGACGATCTCCCCCCCCCCTCCAGTTCGGCAGACCCGGCAAGACCCCTTAGCGGGTCGGCCTGGGGCTGTCCGACGGTGGCCCTCCAATTCTCGGTTGCTGGGGAAGGTTTATCCCATCTATCCTTGGCTTGGGTCATCCTGGGGGGCAGGGATAGGCACACAATGCAAAGTCCCAAACAAGTTTGCCAAGTCCGGCTCCCAAACAGCTGCACTCCCCACAAGTTCTAGTGTCTTTAGGTTCCATGGCCACACTGCCTCCCTCTGTGACACTTGGGTTGAGTACCGGCTTGACCCACTCACAAACAAATCCAGTGCCGGTTTCCTGGCTGTATTCCCACCCCAGACTGGAGGATGAGGGTTGCTCCTTGGTGGGGCACGGCAAAACTCGGGTGCCCAAAACTTGGGGCACCAACTGCATGAGCGGGTACCTCCCTGTCCTGCCCCCTGTGAGAAATACTCTGGGATGAGAAAAGGGTAGAGACCCTGCCAAGCTACTGAGGGGAGAGACCCGTCTGTCTCTTCTCCCGAGGAGATTTACCGCTGGGTAAGAAGGTCGGCTACCTCCGCTCCATGGGAAACTGTTCTGCCACTGGGGAGGGAGACCGACTGTCTCCTCCCCCAGGAAGGGGTTCTGCTGCTGGGAAGAGTTATCGACATCCGTCTCTCCCTGCCAGGTGTTCTGTGTAAGGGGGGGGGGGGGAGAACGACTTCTTCTGCTCCCGGCTCCTGGCTCTGCCGCTGGGGAGAGAGACCGACTTTCTCCTCTCCCAGGAAGTGGTTCTGCGTAAGGGGAGGGAGGACAACTACCTCTGCTCCCAGGGGATGGCTTTGCCACTGGGGAGAGAGACTGACTGTCTTCTCTCCCGGCTCCTGGCTCTGCCGCTGGGGAGAAAGACTGACCGTCTCCTCTCCCAGGAAGGGGTCTGCGTAAGGGGAGGGAGGACAACTACCTCCTCTCCCAGGGGATGGCTCTGCCGCTGGGGAGAAAGACCCGACTGTGTCTTCTCCCTGCTCTTGGCTCTGCCACTGGGGAGAGAGAGACTTGACTGTCTCCTCTCCCAGGAAGGGTTTCTGCTACGAGGAGGGAGGACGACTACCTCCACTCCCTGGGAATGGCTCTGCGCTGGGGAGAGAGACCACTGTCTCCTCTCATTGCTCCTGGCTCTGCCACTGTGGAGAGACAACGGACTGTCTCCTCTCCCAGGTAGGGGTCCTGGTGTAAGGGGAGGGGAGGACGGACAACCTCTGCTCCCAGGGGATGGCTCTGCCGCTTGGGAGAGAGACCGATTGTCTCCTCTCCCTGCTCCTGGCTCTGCCGCTGGGGAGATAGACCGACTGTCTCCTCTCCCGGGAAGGAGTTCTGCTGCTGGGGGAGAGTTATCACATCTGTCTCTCCCTGCAAGGGGTTCTGTGTTAGGCGGGGAGGACGACTACCTCCACTCCCAGAGGATGGCTCCGCCTCTGGGTGAGAGACCAACTGTCGCCTCTCCCTGCTCCTGGCTTTGCCGCTGGGGAGAGAGACCGACCTGTCTCCTCTCCCAGGGAAGGGGTTTCTGTGTAAGGGGAGGGAGGACGACTACCTCCCTCTCCCTGGGGATCGGCTCTGCCACTGGGGAGAGAGACCGGTTGTCTCCTCTTCTTGTACCTGCCTCTGCCTCTGGGGAGAGAGACTGACTGTCTCCTCTCCCGGGAAGGGATTCTGCCACTGGGGAGAGTTATAAACATCCGTTTCTTTCTGCAAGGGGTTCTGTGTAAGGGCAGAGAGGATGACTACCTCCTCTCCCCTGGTTTACCACAGCTGCGTCAGGGGCTGGGCAGAGGCTGACGGCTCTCTGTCCGTTGCCAGCGCTTCTGCTAGGGTGGCTCCCTTGTCCAAGTCCAGAAGCTCGGGGACAGGCTGCTGATCTGTATATAGTAGCTCGTCGTCGCTTATGCTCTGTTGCCTACTCCTCGGAGGTCAACCTCCATGATTCCAAGACTGCTGTATCATAGCTCCGCTGCAGGCTCTGTGGCATGCTGTTTAACACAATCTAGCAGTCTTTTGTATCACCTGTTCCATCTCCAATTACTGGCCACATATATAATCCAAATTGGCTTGCAGCCAGGGTACCCCTGAGAGACTCAGCAGGCTCCCTCTGTACTCACAAATGTCCTTAAGTCTCCACACCTCCTGACTCCCAAAATCTGGGTCCTCTGCCATTAGTTCAAATAGTAATCCAGGGCCACCGTAGCCAAAAGCCTTCCAGAGTCGCCGGCAGACAAGGTCCCTTTGTGCCAGCAGGTCCCAATACGAACTAGGACCGTCCAGCTGGGCCAGCGCCTCCTGTACTCTCCTTAGGAGCTTGGTTCCCATAGTTACCAGCTACTATGGGCACGTCTCCTCTGTACGCAGGAAAATGTGTGAAAGAAGCAGATCCCACCGCTGCCAGCCAATGTGACGGATACCCCTGGCTACCCCGACTGGGTAGCCTCGCCAAACGGGTCCTGCTTCCTCCCTGCCGACTGCAGCTATGTAGCTGGCAAGTGACCCACAGCCTGTAGCCTCCCCTGATGCCCAACAGCACCAGTACTCAGGGTCCCACCCTGTGGCAGACTCTGGCTACCCAGGACTAGGTAGCTCTGCCCGAGGGTCCTTCCTTTGCCTGGAACAGGCTGCTATGTAGCCCAGGAAAGTGATTTTAGCTGGAGCTAGAGAAAGCCAAGACCCCCGTCCACCAACAGTATGCACAATTAACACTCTGGGGCCCTGATTGTAGGCAGTTACATCCAAAAAAAGGGGGGGACATTTTTTAAAATATAGCTTTATTAGATTATGGTTTAAATCCGAAATTGACATACACATTAAAAAAATCCAGGACATACACCTCTAATGAACTATTCAAATAATCCTGGGGGGGATAGTATTGAGTAAGGCCTAAAATTGGGTTAAGGTTCTAATCCCACTCTAGAAGGTATAATAAATTCGACCACTCTGAGAGATAAAAGCTAGATGTATTCTATTTCCATGATCTATACATATGTATGGAGTGTGTACTAGCATACAAATGGTCTGGGCTAACAGTTGTGAAAGCCCTCTTATTGCCAACAGTATTGGTATATGGTCTCAGGTTGGACCTACTGAGGATAGTGGTGCTCAATCAACCACCAAAATTAATTATTTTATAGTTGTCAAAAATGAAAAGATAGTGCAAATGAAATTACAAATAATGGTTTTATGATCTGTCTCAATTTATGAATTCACATTTAACCTGTTAGTGATCCCAGCCCAATTGTGTTTGCAAAAAATAATAGATATAATAGTGAAACATTTGTAATAATCTGTAATGTGTGTAATGCCTTTAACACCTGTAGTTATAATTGTTTGTTTCAGTCCTGATAGGACGTATTTTGAGATCTAAAAGGCTGGAGTTCCAGTGGTAAACAGGATTCTATTGTATCAGTGTGCCAATGATAACTGATACCTTTATCGTTCCATTAATGTCTTCAAAAATATCTAATATCAATAATGGGCGTTTAGACTGAAATGATTATGCTGGTCTCCATTACAATTATAGACCGAATCTTGATATTCAGGATAATGGTACTGTATATTATTACATTATCATATGCATAAGCACTATTTCCTTTATAAGATTGATGATTAACTTCACATCATTTAGAACTATTACTACACATTACTGGGAAAAGCTAGTATTACAAGTTGAACGTATAAAAGTTTTGTGCACGAGCATAAAAGGAATTATCTGCGACTGCATTAACTTCATCTCCCATAGAAGTTAATGGGAGTGGAAAATTGCAACACCCATACATGCGCGCTAACCCAGACCTCATATATTCAAGAGTGCTAAAGCCGACATGAAATATTAATATTTTCACATTCCAATGTTCTTCACATAGCAGAATATGTTCTATTAATTCATACATACATATTTCTATATATTTCTGTATATACCTATACCTGTATTGGTATTCCTATAGTATAGTAGGTATAGATATGTATTTAACATGAACAGCATTAGATATATATAGAAATATATATTTAATAATAAAAAGTACATTATTTTCTATGTGAAGAACATAGGAATGGTATAATATGTGTTTTGAGCATCTTCTTTACGTGATTTAGATTTAAACACGGTCCGGTTAGCGCACATGAAAACTTAGTAATCTTAAGATGCATTATTGAAATATTACATATAAAAAGAATGTACTTTTATTATTAAATATTTATTTATTTACTTTATGTATTTATATATATATATATATATATATATATATATATATATATATATATATATATCTGATACTGTTCGTGGAAAAGTACATATCTATACCTATATATATCATCTATATGAATACATATACAGTTATAGGTATATACAGATATATATAGATATATGTATTTTAAGAATAAAAAATACATTAACGCTGTAAGTGAAGAACATTGGAATGATAAATATGTACAGTAAGATTTACAGTAAAATGCATAAATACAAATGTACACACAAACACAGACATCTTTAGTCATGTATATGTATGTATCTCTATGTTAAAGCCCATTGCAGCCTTTTCTTTCTAACACCTGAGACCTCATATCTTTGAGCCCTTATAACTTTTTAATGCCTTTTTAAAAATATTTTTTATCAGTGTTATTATGAGTGTAACTGGTAACTTTTAAATGTATTTTTGATGTGTTTTGTGCAACTTTTTTGTCTCACGTACAGTTAACCAAAGTTCTGAGTCACGTTATCCTGACATGCTACATATAGATGGCGGCTGTGCCACACCATGTCCCTGGGGATGATTGTACTTCCGTTATAGTGTGCAACCAATAGATGGTGCTGTGCTACACCTTGACCCCGGGGATGATAGTAGTTCCCTTATCGTGTGCAACCAATAGATGGCGCTGGTGTCACAACACCTTGTCCCCAGTGGGATGAGTGTAGTTCCATTATAGAGGTGCAACCAATAGATGGTGCTGTGCCACACCTTGTCCCACCGGGGGATGAGTGTAGTTCCCTTATATGTGTGCAACCAATAGATGGCTCTGTGCCACACCTTGTCCCCAGGGATGAATGTAGTTCCGTTATAGAGTGCAACCAATAGATGGTGCTGTGCCACACCTTGTCCCCCGGGGATGATTGTAGTTTGCGCCTTATAGTGTGTAACCAATAGATGGCGCTGTGCCACACCTTGTCCCCGGAAATGATTGTAGTTCCGTTATAGTGTGCATCCAATAGATGGCGCTGTGCAACACCATGTTCCTGGGGATGATTGTAGTTCCGTTATAGTGTGCAACCAATAGATGGCGCCTGTGCCACACCTTGTCCACCCGGGGATGATTGTAGTTTGCCCTTATAGTGTGCAACCAATAGATGGTGCTGTGGCCTACACCTTGACCCCAGGGATGAGTGTAGTTCCCTTATAGTGTGCAACCCAATAGATGGTGCTTGCCACACCTTGACCCGGGGATGAGTGTAGTTTCCCTTATGGTGTAAAACCAATAGATGGCGCTGTGCAACACCATGTCCCTGGGGATGATTGTAGTTCCGTTATAGTGTGCAACCAATAGATGGCGCTGTGCCACAACCATGTCCCTGGGGTTGATGTGTAGTTCCGTTACAGTGTGCAAATATAGATGGTGCTGTGCCACACTTTGTCTCCGGGGATGATTGTAGTTCCGTTATAGTGTGCAACCAATAGATGGCGCCTGTGCCACACCTTGTCCCCAGGGATGATTGTAGTTCCCTTATAGTGTGCAACCAATAGATGGCGCTGTGCAACACTATGTTCCCTGGGGTGATTGTAGTTCCCTTATAGTGTGCAACCAATAGATGTGCCACACCTTGTAACCCGGGAATGATTGTAGGTTCTTTTACAGTGTGCAACCAATAGATGGCGCAATGCAACACCATGTCCCTGGGGATGATTGTAGTTCCTTATAGTGTGTAACCAATAGATAGCGCTGTGCCATACCTTGTCCCTGGGGATGATTGTAGTTCCCTTTGTAGTGTGCAACCAATAGATGGCGCTGTGGCCACACCTTGTCCCCAGGGATGATTGTAGTTCCCTTATAGTGTGCAACCAATAGATGGCGCTGTGCAACACTATGGTCCCTGGGATGATTGTAGTTCCGTTATAGTGTGCAACCAATAGATGGCGCTGTGCCACACCTTGTCCCCAGGGGGATGATTGTAGTTCCGTTATAGAGTGCAACCAATAGATGTCGCTGTGCCACACCCTTGTCCCCAGGGGATGATTGTAGTTCTCTTATAGTGTGCAACTAATAGATGGCGCTGTGCAACACTATGTCCCTGGGGATGATTGTAGTTCCCTTATAGTGTGCAACCAATAGATGTGCCACACCTTGTACCCGGGAATGGATTGTAGTTCTCTTACAGTGTGCAACCAATAGATGGCGCTGTTCAACAACATGTCCCTGGGGATGATTGTAGTTCCCTTATTAGTGTGCAACCAATAGATAGCGCTGTACCACACCTTGTCCCGGGGGAAGATTGTAGATCCCTTATAGTGTGCAACCAATAGATGGCGCTGTGCTACAACCTTGACCCTGGGGTGATGAGTGTAGTTCCCTTATAGTGTGCAACCAATAGATGGCGCTGTGCAACACATGTCCTTGGGGATGATTGTAGTTCCGTTATAAGTGTGCAACCAATAGATGGCGGCTGTGCCACACCTTGTCCCCGGAGATGATGTAGTTCCGTTTATAGTGTTGCAACTAATAGAGTGGCGCTGTGCAACACCATGTCCCTGGGGTTGATTGTAGTTCTGTTATAGTTATGCAACCAAATAGATGGCACTGTGCCACACCTTGTCCCGGGATGATTGTAGTTCCGCTTATAGTGTGCAACAATAGATGGTGCTTGCAACACCTTGTCCCCGGGATGAGGTAGTTCCCTTATAGTATGCAACCAATAGATGGTGCTGTGCAACACCTTGTCCACGGGGATGAGGTGTAGTTCCCTTATAGTGTGCAACCAATAGATGGTGCTGGGCCACACCTTGTCCCCCGGGGATGATTGTATTTTCCCTTATAGTGGTGCAACCAATTGATGGCGCTGTGCGACAACACCTGTCCCCCAGGGTATGAGTGTAGTTCCGTTATTGTGTGCAAGCAATAGATGGTGCTGTGTGCACACCTTGTCCCAAGGGATGATTGTAGTTTCCCTTATAGTGTGCAACTAATAGATGGTGCTGTGCAACACAATGTCCCTGGGGATGATTGTAGTTCCCTTATAGTGTGCAACCAATATATGGCGCTGTGCCACACCATGTCACTGGGGATGAGTGTAGTTCCCTTATAGTGTGCAACCAATATATGCGCTGGCCACACCATGTCCCCCAGAGATGAGTGTAGTTCCCTTATAGTGGTAACCAATAGATGGGCGCTGTGCCACACCTTGTCCCAAGAAATGATTTTAGCTCTGTTATAGTGTGCAACCAATAGATGGCGCTGTGCAAACACCTTATCCCCAGGGATGAGTGTAGTTCCCTTATAGTGTGTTACCAATAGATGGCCCTGTGCCACACCTTGTTCCTGGAGATGATTGTAGTTCCGTTATAGGTGTGTCAACCAATAGATGGCGCTGTGCAACACCATGTTCCTGGGGATGATTGTAGTTCTGTTATAGTGTGCAACCAATAGATGGTACTGTGCCACACCTTGTTCCTGGGAATGATTGTAGTTCCCTTATAGTGTGCAACCAATAGATGGGTGCTGTGCTACACCTTGACCCCCAGGGATGAGTGTAGTTCCCTTATAGTTTGCAACCAATAGATGGTGCTGTGCCACACCCTTGACCCAGGGATGAGTGTAGTTCCCTTATAGTGTAAAACCCAATAGATGGCGCGTGCAACACCATGTCCCTGGGGGGATGATTGTAGTTCCGTTATAGTTGTGCAAACCAATAGATGGCACTGTGCCACAACCTGTGCCCCGGGGATGATTGTTAGTTCCGTTATAGAGTGCAACCAATAGATGTCCGCTGTGCCACACCTTGTCCCCAAGGGATGATTGTAGTTCCCTTATAGTGTGCAACTAATAGATGGCGCTGTGTAACACTATGTCCCCTGGGGATGATTGTAGTTCCCTTATAGTGTGCAACCAATAGATGTGCCACACCTTGTACCCGGAATGATTGTAGTTCTCTTACAGTGTGCAACCAATAGATGGCGCTGTTCAACAACATGTCCCTGGGGATGATTGTAGTTCCCTTATAGTGTGTAACCAATAGATAGCGCTGTACCACACCTTGTCCCTGGGGATGATTGTAGATCCCTTATAGTGTGCAACCAATAGATGGCGCTGTGCTACACCTTGACCCTGGGGGATGAGTGTAGTTCCCTTATAGTGTGCAACCAATAAATGGGCTGTGCCACACCTTGTTCCCAGGGGATGAGTGTAGTTCTGTTATAGTGTGCAACCAATAGATGGTGCTGTGCCACACCATGTCCCTGGGATGATTGTAGTTCCCTTATAGTGTGCAACCAATAGATGGTGCTGTGCTACACATTGACCCCGGGATGATTGTAGTTCCCTTACAGTGTGCAACCAATAGATGGCGCTGTGCAACACCATGTCCCTGGGGATGATTGTAGTTCCATTATAGTGTGCAACCAATAGATGGTGCTGTGCCACACCTTGTCCCCGAAGATGATTGTAGTTCCGTTATAGTGTGCAACCAATAGATGGCGCTGTGCAACACCATGTCCCTGGGGATGATTGTAGTTCCCTTATAGTGTACAACCAATAGATGGCACTGTGCCACACCTTGTCCCTGGGGATGATGTAGTTCCCTTATAGTGTGCAAACTAATAGATGGTGCTGTGCTACACCTTGACCCCCAGGGATGAGTGTAGGTTCCCTTATAGTGTGCAACCAATAGATGGTGCTGTGCCCACATCTTGACCCGGGGATGAGTGTAGGTTTCCCTTATAGTGTGAAACCAATAGATGGCGCTGTGCAACACCATGTCCCTGGGGATGATTGTAGTTCCGTTATACTGTGCAACCATTATATGGCGCTGTGCCACACCATTTCCCTGGGGATGATTGTAGTTCAGTTATAGCGTGCAACTAATAGATGGTTGCTGTGCCACACATTGTCCCCGGGGATGATTGTAGTTCTGTTATAATGTGCAACCAATAGATGGCGCTGTGCCACACCTTGTCCCCAGAGATGATGGGGATGATTGTATAAGTTCCCTTATAGTGTACAACCAATAGATGGCACTGTGCCACACCTTGTCCCTGGGGATGAGTGTAGTTCCCTTATAGTGGTGCAACTAATAGATGGTGCTGTGCTACACCTTGACCCCAGGGATGAGTGTAGTTCCCTTATAGTGTGCAACCAATAGATGTGCCACACCTTGTACCCGGGAATGATTGTAGTTCCCGTACAGTGTGCAAACCAATATATGGCGCTGTTGCCACACCATGTCCCCCAGAGATGAGTGTAGTTCCCTTATAGTGTGTAACCAATAGATGGCGCTGTGCCACACCTTGTCCCAAGAAATGATTTAGCTCTGTTATAGTGTGCAACCAATAGATGGCGCTGTGCAACACCTTATCCCCAGGGATGAGTGTAGTTCCCTTATAGGTGTGTTACCAATAGATGGCCCTGTGCCACACCTGTTCCTGGAGATGATTGTAGTTCCGTTTATAGTGTGCAACCAATAGATGGCGCTGTGCAACACCATGTTCCTGGGGATGATTGTAGTTCTGTTATAGTGTGCAACCAATAGATGGAACTGTGCCACACCTTGTTCCTGGGAATGATTGTAGTTCCTTATAGTGTGCAACCAATAGATGGTGCTGTGCTTACACCTTGACCCCAGGGATGAGTGTAGTTCCCCTTATAGTTTGCAACCAATAGATGGTGCTGTGCCACACCTTGACCCAGGGATGAGTGTAGTTCCCTTATAGTGTAAAACCAATAGATGGCGCTGGTGCAACACCATGTCCCTGGGGATGATTGTAGTTCCGTTATAGTGTGCAACCAATAGATGGCGCTGTGCCACACCTTGTCCCCCGGGGATGATTGGTAGTTCCGTTATAGAGTGCAACCAATAGATGTCGCTGTGCCACACCTTGTCCCCAGGGATGATTGTAGTTCCCTTATAGTGTGCAACTAAAAGATGGCGCTGTGCAACACTATATCCCTGGGGAATGATTGTAGTTCCCTTATAGTGTGCAACCAATAGATGTGCCACACCTTGTACCCGGAATGATTGTAGTTCTCTTACAGTGTGCAACCAATAGATGGCGCTGTTCAACATGTCCCTGGGGATGATTGTAGTTCCCTTATTGTGTGCAACCAATAGATAGCGCTGTGCCACACCTTGTCCCTGGGGATGATTGTAGATCCCTTATAGTGGTGCAACCAATAGATGGCGCTGTGCTACACCTTGACCCTGGGATGAGTGTAGTTCCTTATAGTG
Source organism: Bombina bombina (assembly GCF_027579735.1). Taxonomy (NCBI): domain Eukaryota; kingdom Metazoa; phylum Chordata; class Amphibia; order Anura; family Bombinatoridae; genus Bombina; species Bombina bombina. Next base: position 199,190,341 of record NC_069505.1, on the reverse strand, counting down.
TGCAACCAATAGATGGGCTGTGCCACACCTTGTTCCCAGGGATGAGTGTAGTTCTGTTATAGTGTGCAACCAATAGATGGTGCTGTGCAACACCATGTCCCTGGGATGATTGTAGTTCCCTTATAGTGTGCAACCAATAGATGGTGCTGTGCTACACATTGACCCCGGGGATGATTGTAGTTCCCTTACAGTGTGCAACCAATAGATGGCGCTGTGCAAACACCATGTCCCTGGGGATGATTGTAGTTCCATTATAGTGTGCAACCAATAGATGGTGGCTGTGCCACACCTTGTCCCCGAAGATGATTGAAGTTCCGTTATAGTGTGCAACCAATAGATGGCGCTGTGCAACACCATGTCCCCTGGGGGATGATTGTAGTTCCCTTATAGTGTACAACCAATAGATGGCACTGTGCCACACCTTGTCCCTGGGGATGATTGTAGTTCCCTTATAGTGTGCAACTATAGATGGTGCTGTGCTACACCTTGACCCAGGGATGAGTGGAGTTCCCTTATAGTGTGCAACCAATAGGATGGTGCTGTGCCACATCTTGACCCGGGGATGAGTGTAGTTCCCTTATAGTGTGAAACCAATAGATGGCGCTGTGCAACACCATGTCCCTGGGGATGATTGTAGTTCCGTTATACTGTGCAACCAATATATGGCGCTGTGCCCACACCATTTCCCTGGGGATGATTGTAGTTCAGTTATAGCATGCAACCAATAGATGGTGCTGTGCCACACATTGTCCCCGGGGATGATTGTAGTTTCTGTTATAATTTGCAACGAATAGATGGCGCTGTGCCACACCTTGTCCCCAGAGATGATTGTAGTTCCCTTATAGTGTGCAACCAATAGATGTGCCACACCTTGTACCCGGGAATGATTGTAGGTTCCCGTACAGTGTGCAACCAATAGATGGCGCTGTGCAACACCATGTCCCTGGGGATGATTGTAGTTCCCTTATAGTGTGCAATCAATAGATGGCGCTGTGCAACACCATGCCCCTGGGGATGATTGTAGTTCCGTTATATTGTGCAACCAATAGATAGCACTGTGCCACACCTTGTCCCCAGGGATGATTGTAGTTCCCTTATAGTGTGCAATCAATAGATGGTTGCAGTGCTACACACCTTGACCCTGGAGGATGAGTGTAGTTTCCCTTATAGTGTGCAACCAATAGATGGCGCTGTGCCACACCTTGTCCCCGATGGATGAGTGTAGTTCTGTTATAGTGTGCAACCAATAGATGGTGCTGTGCCACACCATGTCCCTGGGGATGATTGTAGTTCTCTTATAGTGTGCAACCAATAGATGGTACTGTGCTACACATTTACCCCGGGGATGAGTGTAGTTCCCTTATAGTGTGCAACCAATAGATGGCGCTGTGCAACACCATGTCCCTGGGGATGATTGTAGTTCCGTTATAGTGTGCAACCAATAGATGGGCGCTGTGCCACACCTTGGTCCCTGGGATGATTGTAGTTCCCTTACAGTGTGCAACCAATAGATGGTGCTGTGCTACACATTGACCCCGGGGATGATTGTAGTTCCCTTATAGTGTGCAACCAATAGATGGCGCTGTGCAACACCATGTCCCTGGGGATGATTGTAGTTCCATTATAGTGTGCAACCAATAGATGGTGCTGTGCCACACCTTGTCCCCCGAAGATGTATTGTAGTTCCCTTATAGTGTGCAACCAATAGATGGTGCTGTGCTTACAAACACCTTGACCCCCAGGGATGAGTGTAGTTCCCTTATAGTTTGCAACCAATAGATGGTGCTGGTGCCACACCTTGACCCAGGGATGAGTTTAGTTCCTTATAGTGTAAAACCAATAGATGGCGCTGTTCAACATCATGTCCTTGGGGATGATTGTAGTTCCGTTATAGTGTGCAACCAATAGATGGCGCTGTGCCACACCTTGTCCCCGGGGATGATTGTAGTTCCGTTATAGAGTGCAACCAACAGATGTCGCTGTGCCACAACCTTGTCCCCAGGGATGATTGTAGTTCCCTTATAGTGTGCAACTAATAGATGGCGCTGTGCAACACTATGTCCCCTGGGGATGATTGTAGTTCCCTTATAGTGTGCAACCAATAGGATGTGCCACACCTTGTACCCGGGAATGATTGTAGTTCTCTTACAGGTGCAACCAATAGAGTGGCGCTGGTTCAACAACATGTCCCTGGGGGAGTGATTGTAGTTCCCTTATTGTGTGCAACCATTAGATAGCGCTGTGCCACACCTTGTCCCGGGGGATGATTGTAGATCCCTTATAGTGTGCAACCAATAGATGGCGCTGTGGCGTGCTACACCTTGACCCTGGGGATGAGTGTAGTTCCCTTATAGTGTGCAACCAATTAGATGGGCTGTGCCATCACCTTGTTCCCAGGGATGAGTGGTAGTTTCTGTTATAGTGTGCAAGCCAATAGATGGTGCTGTGCCACACCATGTCCCTGGGGATCATTGTAGTTCCCTTATAGTGTGCAACCAATAGATGGTGCTGTGCTACACATTGACCCCGTGGGATGATTGTAGTTCCCTTACAGTGTGCAACCAATAGATGGCGCTGTGGCAACACCATGTTCCCTGGGATGATTGTAGTTCCATTATAGTGTGCAACCAATAGATGGTGGCTGTGCCACACCTTGTCCCCGAAGATGATTGGTAGTTCCGTATATTGTGCAAACCAATAGATGGGCGCTGTGCAAACACCATGTCCCTGGGGATGATTGTAGTTCCCTGATAGTGTACAACCAATAGATGGCACTGTGCCACACCTGTGTCCCCTGGGATGATTGTAGTTCCCTTATAGTGTGCAACTAATAATGGGTGCTGTGCTACACCTTGACCCCTAGGATGAGTGTAGTTTCCCTTATAGTGGTGCAACCAATAGATGGTGCTGTGCCCACACCTTGACCCGGGATGAGTGTAGTTCCCTTATAGTGGTGAAACCAATAGATGGCGCTGTCAACACCATGTCCCTGGGATGATTGTAGTTCCGTTATACGGTGCAACCAATATATGGCGCTGTGCCAGATCCATTTCCCTGGGGATGATTGTAGTTCCGTTATAGCGTGCAACCAATAGATGTGCTGTGCCACACAATTGTCCCCCGGGGGTGATTGTTAGTTCTGTTATAATGTGCAACCAATAGATGGCGCTGTGCCACACCCTTGTCCCCAGAAATTATTGTAGTTCCCTTATAGTGTGCAACCAATAGATGTGCCACACCTTGTACCCGGGAATGATTGTAGTTCCCTTACAGTGTGCAACCAATAGATGGCGCTGTGCAACACCATGTCCCTGGGGATGATTGTAGTTCCCTTATAGTGTGCAATCAATAGATGCGCCTGTGCAACACCATGCCCCTGGGGATGATGTAGTTCCGTTATATTGTGCAACCAATAGATAGCACTGTGCCACACCTTGTCCCCAGGGATGATTGTAGTCCCCTTATAGTGTGCAACCATAGATGGTGCAGTGCTACACCTTGACCCTGGGATGAGTGTAATTCCCTTATAGTGTGCAGGCCAATAGATGGTGCTGTGCTACACATTTACCCCGGGGATGAGTGTAGTTCCCTTATAGTGTGCAACCAATAGATGGCGCTGTGCAACACCATGTCCCTGGGGATGATTGTGAGTTCCGTTATAGGTGTGCAACCAATAGAGTGGCGCTGTGCCACACCTTGTCCCCATGGATGAGTGTAGTTCTGTTATAGTGTGCAACCAATAGATGGTGCTGTGCCACACCATGTCCCTGGGGATGATTGTAGGTCTCTTATAGTGTGCAACCAATAGATGGGTGCTGTGCTACACATTTACCCCGGGATGAGTGTAGTTCCCTTATAGTGTGCAACCAATAGATGGCGCTGTGCAAACACCATGTCCCTGGGGATGATTGTTAGTTTCCGTTATAGTGTGCAACCAATAGATGGCGCTGTGCCACACCTTGTCCCTGGGGATGATTGTAGTTCCCTTATAGTGTGCAACCAATAGATGGCGCTGTGCAACACCATGTCCCCGGCGATGATTGTAGTTCCCCTTATAGTGTGCAAACCAATAGATGGCGCTGTGCCACACCCTTGTCCCTGGGGATGATTGTAGTTCCCTTATAGTGTGCAACCAATAGATGGCGCTGTGCCACACCTTGTCCCCGGGGGATGAGTTTAGTTCCGTTATAGTGTGCAACCAATAGATGGTGCTGTGCCACACCTTGTCCCCAGGGATGAGTGTAGTTCCCTTATATTGTGCAACAAATAGATGGTGCTGTGCAACACCATGTCAATGGGGATGATTGTAGTTCCCTTACAGTGTGCAACCAATATATGGCGCTGTGCCACACCATGTCACTGGGGGATGAATGTAGTTCCCTTATAGTGTGCAAACCAATATATGGCGCTGTGTCACACCATGTCCCCAGGGATGAGTGTAACATAGTAACATAGTAACATAGTAGATAAGGTTGAAAAAAAGACTGAAGTCCATCAGAGTTCAACCTATACAAATCTAAAATACTTACAAAAAGCTCCAGTTAAGTTTAAATAACCCCACAAAAAGGTGACCCATTTAATACTAGCAATAACATCCATGAAATTTTGTTTATATACAGAAATGTATCCAGGACTATTTTTAAATGTATCTAGGGGTATTGGCATTCACTACCTCCTTTGGTAATGAGTTCCACAATTTTATTGCTCTTACAGGTGAAAAAAAACGTTTCCGTTGCAGGAGATTAAATCTCCTTTCCTTCAATCTTAAATGTGACCCCTTGTCAGAAACAATTTTCTTGGAATAAACAGATCTTCTACCATCTCTGAATATGGGCCTTGAAAATATTTATATAAAGTAATCATGTCACCCTCTCAAGCGCCTTTTTTCTAAAGAAAACAGACCCAGGTTCGGCTAGCCTCTCCTCATAGGTTAATTTCTCTCCAATCCCCTTATTAGCTTTGTGGCCCTTCTCTGAACTTTTTCTAGTTCTGCAATATCTTTTTTTGCGATCAGTCCCCCAGAACTGTACTCCAGTGCAGGGCTTACTAGGGCTTTATATAGGGGCAGAAGTTATGCTTTCCTCCCTTGAATCAATGCCTCTTTTAATACATGCTAGTATCTTATTAGCCTTTGAAGCCGCTGCCCTGCATTGTGCACCCATCTTTAGCTTGTTATCTATTACTACTCCCAAATCTCTTTCCTCCTCTGTTTGGCTAAGTCTTGTTCCATTTAAAAAATACGTTGCCTGCTTATTTTTACTTCCAAAATGTAGAATCTTGCATTTTTCTGTATTAAATCCATTTCCATTTACTTGCCCATACTTTTAATTTTTGCAGATCCCTTTGTAATGAGAAGTTCAATCTGCTCTGACCTAATGACCTTACTTAACTTAGTATAATCTGCAAAAATAGAGATGTCGCTATTTAATCCTTGCTCCAAGTTATTTATAAAAAATATTAAAAAGAACAGGGCCCAGTACTGATCCCTGGGGGACTCCACTGATTACCTTTGTCCAATCTGAGTATCATCCATTTACTACTACTCGTTGCTTCCTATCTTTTATGGAGTTATTTATCCATGAGCTAACATTTTTCAGCTATTCCCAGTCCCTTAATTTTGTGCATTAATCTTCTCATGTGGCACTGTATCAAATGCCTTTGCAAAATCTAAGTATATCACATTATATATATGTAGTTCCCTTATAGTATGTAACCAATAGATGGCGCTTTGCCACACCTTGTCCCCAGAGATGATTGTAGTTCCGTTATAGTGTGCAGCCAATAGATGGCCAGTGCCACACCTTATCCCCAGGGATGAGTGTAGTTCCTTATAGTGTGTAACCAATAGAGTGGCGCTGTGCCACACCTTGTCCCCAGGGATGAGTGTAGTTCCCTGATAGTGTGTAACCAATAGATGGGCGCTGTGCCACACCTTGTCCCTGGAGATGATTGTAGTTCCATTATAATGTGCAACCAACAGATGGTGCTGTACCACACCTTGTCCCCAGGGATTATTGTAGTTCCCTTATAGTGAAACTGTACTTTTAAATGGATTTTTGATGTGTTTTGTGCAACTTTTTTGTCTCACGTAACAGTTAACCAAAGTTCTGAAGTCACGTTATCCTGACGTGCAACATATAGATGGCGCTGTGCCACACCATGTCCCTGGGGATGATTGTACTTCCATTATAGTGTGCAACCAATAGATGGTGCTGTGCTACACCTTGACCCCGGGGATAAGTGTAGTTCCCTTATAGTGTGGTAACCAATAGATGGCGCTGTGCCACACCTTGTCACCGGCGATGATTGTAGTTCCGTTATAGTGTGCAACCAACAGATGGTGCTGTACCACACCTTGTCCCCAGGGATTATTGTAGTTCCCTTATAGTGTGCAACTAATAGATGGTGCTGTGCAACACCTTGACCCCAGGGATGAGTGTAGTTCCCTTATAGTGTGCAACCAATAGATGTGCTGTGCCACACCTTGTCCCCGAGGATGATTGTATTTCCCTTATAGTGTGCAACCAATAGATGGCGCTGTGCTACACCCTTATCCCCGGGGATGATTGTTTTTCCCTTATAGTGTGCAACCAACAGATGGCGCTGTGCTACAACCTTGTCCCCAGGGATGATTCTAGATCCATTATAGTGAATAACCAATAGGTGGTGCTGTGCTTCACCTTGTAGAACAAATACAAATAGAACTAAACCACTCTCTATGTGTTAAAGCAACTTAAAAGAAAAGATCTCTACAATCTCCTCAAAAAAATTAAGAATAAACAAAAAGAAGCGCTAAAAGCAAAATCACATGAACCAGTTGGATAAACAGAAATGTCAGATTTATTCTATATAATAAAATTCACATATTCAGCCACCGGTGGTAAATAATAGGTAGAAATGGTCTTATAACCTATGATTCTATAAAACTATATGCACATAAGGTACCAAATAGACTCTTAGAAAAAATAGAAAAATATAAAAAATGTGGCAATATAAAAATGTGAAAAGTAATGCCAATCTCCTCAAAAGGAATTTTACAAACCTCCGTAGATAATAGTTCCAGTTTACTCAAAAGAAGGATACAATGTTCCTTAAATGGTATCACTATGTGTCAATAGTATCGCTTTCAGCGGGTATAAAGAGTCATAGATGTATCAGTTCGTAGAGATTGTAAAAAAGACACAGTGTGGTTTTTAAATATTCGGTGGAGTTTGCCTTCGTGCCAGGTAATATTCAGAAAAGGCTATATATCTTTCTTATCTCACAAACATATCACTTTCAACAGTTTTCACCTCCCAGTACCTTACAAAGACCGATGTAGCGATGTGCACCTCGTGTGAGTATCTCACTTACTTCTGGGTTTCAGGTCTCTGGTGTCACCTGGGTAGGGGTTAGCCAATCACGGGTAGTTTTTTCGCTTTTCAAACTCTGTGCTGATACCTGTTCGTGATGATGTCTGTAATGATTCCAAAGTAGAATGTCCTCCCTTCTTCTTCATAGAGCGCTCAATATCAAGGGATCAATGAATGTGTAGAGTTCCAACAAGTCTCATCTACGCGTTTCAGCTTCCTTGGAAGCCTTTATCAAGATGACTTGCTTAATCTAAGGCTTACTTTTATAGACCAGCATTTTTGTTCTTGGGGGAGTGGTTACAACATGAGTTTCAGATTAGTTCATCAAAGTAGCATAATTATTGGAAACATTGGAATCTTTTTAAAATAGACACAGCCTGTATAGAGGAGTGGCATTGCTACACCTTGTCCCCAGGGATGATTGTAGTTACCTTTATAGTGTGCAAGCAATAGATGGTGCTGTGCCACACCTTGTCCCCGGGGATGATTGTAGTTCCGTTATAGTGTGCAACCAATAGATGGCGCTGTGCCACACCTTGTCCCCGGGGATGATTGTATTTCCCTTATAGTGTGAAACTAATAGATAGCACTGTGCTACACCTTGTCCCCAGGGATGATTGTAGATCCGTTATAGTGAATAACCAATAGGTGGCGCTTTGCCACACCTTGTCCACTGGGATATTTGTAGTTTCATTATTGTGTGCAACCAATAGATGGAGCTATACAAACAAGGTACAATTACTGTTAATAGTCCAGAGGGTTCAGGATGTAGATAGTAAATCAGATGGGAGATTAAATATGGCAGGGATTAAGTGGTGTAAAGTTGCTGCTAGGTTCAATAGGACAAGGGTCTGGAAATAAGGTAGTTAATGAGTTCTGGAGGCTCTTGTGCAGTAGATGGCAGCAGAATGTGGTTAGAGTTAATTATAGGAGAACTGCTTGCTGGAATTAGACCAGTAAGGGTTAATAGTGGGTTAGGAATACTAAACCAGTGGGGGGTGTCGGGTAACAGTCACATGCCGCTATAGAAACCTACTGTCACTAGTAACTCCATTAGAATTTAACCCATGATCTCTCGTGACTGTATGATCACTTGTCCCTTCAGACCCCTGTGCAAACGGAAAGGAACATTAGGCACACGGGGCAGGTGAAATACACCCTTCCTCTCTGTGGTACTCTGATATCAATAGCAAGAGATGAAGATACATTTTTAAAGAACAATAACATTAATCTCTTATCTTACTCTCTAGGAACGCAGACGATTAATTCTTTATATGTCATGCGCTGTATATTGATAAAGAGTGACACTGTGACCGTACGGTACAAATAATTGTCACAGCAACACTAACCCGCTTTCTGTGATATATAGCAATAGCTCAGGGAAATGTCAGGCAATTCTTTTTCTGGGAAAACTAAGAGTTCATCTCTAATTGTCAGATAGGCGTGTGCAGGAAGAAGCCTCAGGGACACAGTAGAATACAGCACCTGGGGAATCCCAGCTCGGGGGGGGGGGGTGGGCACACTGTGTCTTCTACAAATATTAAAGGGACATTCTTGTGCACAGATAAACTGCACTAGTGTCCCTTGCAAGCTATAGGCTTAACTTCCACAAATAGTTCAACACACAGCTACAGTCACACTCCAGAACCGCAACACAGGACACAGCCAATTAAGAGCTGTAAACAAATGTATCTGCCAATCACAGGCAGTGTGGGACTTTAGCTGTGTCTTTAACCCTTTATATGGGTTTAAATGTATAGCTTGTGTGGGGCACTAATACAAAGATGTGTGAATGAATCAGATAATTTTATTTACATTAAACGCCTCTTGAGCTAAATGTAAATTTCCCCATAAAACTACAAGAAAGTTGTATTTTTCATTCTGCCCTGTACAAATTCTGATAGCAAAATACGTTTGAATTTATTTTAAAGCATTTTGACCTAGATTCTATGGTAGTCACTAGAGAGTCACTAGACATTATGGGAGTCGCTAGAGAGTCGCTAGACCCTATGGGAGCCGCTAGAGAGTCACTAGACCCTATGGGAGTCGCTTGACCTTATGGGAGTCGCTAGACCCTATGGGAGCCACTATAGATTTGCTAGACCATATGGGAGTTACTAGAGAGTTGTTAGACCCTATGGGAGTTGCTAGAGAGTCGCTAGACCCTATGGGAGTCACTATAAAATTGCTAGACCTTAGTAGAATTGCTAGATAGTTGCTAGACTCTATTTGAGTCACTATAGAGTGGTTAGACCCTATGGAAGTTGCTAGAGAGTCGTTAGACCCTATGGGAGTTGCTAAACCCTATTGGAGTCACTATAGAGTCGCTAGACCCTATGGGAGTCCCTAGAGAGTCGTTAGAACCAATAGGAATCGCTAGACCCTATGGGAGTCACAAGAGAGTCACTAGACCTTATGGGAATTGCTAGAAAGTGGCTAGACCCTATGAGAGTCACTATTGAGTGGCTAAACCCTATGAGAGTTGCTAAAGTCTCGCTAGAACCTATGGGAGTTGCTAGAGAATTGCTAGACCCTATGGGAGTTGTGAGAGTTTCGCTAGACCCTATGGGAGTCGCTTAACCCTATGAAAGTCGCTAGACCCTATGGGAGTCTTTAGAGAGTCGATAGATCCTATGGGAGTTGCTAGACCCTATGTGAGTCTCTATAGAGTTGCTAGATCCTATTGGAGTCACTAGACCATATAGAAGACGCTACAGAATCACTAGATCCAATGTTGGTCACTAAATCTATTGGGTGACATCAGTTATTTGCATATTAGTGACTTGATCCTACTCAAGACTTTGATATTTGTGGGTCACTAAATAGCGGTAACTGATGGCTCCAAGTTTTCACCAGTCATCTGGGTTTGTCTGACTCTGGTTCCTATATTAGACAGACAACATTGTTATATCCTTTTAACCAAAACTGCTGCTAAATCCACCTCCAGCACTGTTAGCTCTAACTGAAACCCCCCCAACCTCCCAGCACAATTATATGCCATGGCTCAACTGCCCCCTCCATCCTTCACTGCCATAATTATATGTCATTGCTAAATTGCCCCTCCATCCCTCACTGCCACAATTATATGTCATGGCCTAACTGCCCCGTCCATCTCTCACTGGCCAAATTATATGTCACAGCTTTACTGACCCCCCTCATCTCCAAACTGGCACAATTATATTTAACGGCTTAACTGACCCCCCCCCCCCATCCCCCAACTGACACAATTATATGTCATGGCTTAACCGACCCCCATCACACCACTGGCATAATAGTATGTCATGGCTTAACTGCCCCCCCCATTCCCAGACTGGCACAATTATATGTCATGGCTTAAACAGATTCCCCTTCCCCAGACTGGCACAATTATATGTAATGGATCAAGTGATCTTCCATCTCCTCACTGGCACAATTATATGTTACAACTCAACCAATCCCCCCTGCATCCCATGTTTTATGGCACATTTTTGTGCTAAAGTATCATAAAACATGTTGAGATCTGTGCATATCCTAAAAGGGCTAATTAAGTAAAAATAGCTTGCAAAAAATTGTTAAAATTGTATTTTAACTGAGTTCACAGCTTCTAGGCATGCTCCAGCAGATAATCACTGTGCACTTTTGCATTCTACCAAACACAGCTTCCCTAAGAATAGGAACAAAAGAAGAGGCGCCTCATTGTGCAGTATATCCAAGTACAAATAATATGAAATCAGGTATTATTGCACTCACTTGTTAGAAAGCACTAATGTGCTAGTTAGGCATGCCGGGACATCAGAGCTCTCGGCTGTCTCCACTCCTGGGATAACAGCAGCGTTGCATGCCGACAAACGAGTTGCTGTGTTTGTTTTAATAAACTGTTTATACATTTTAAACCACTCTCTGCCTATTTCACCATTTGAGCTAACCTCCGGGTAACCGCACTACAATGTGCTGCGGTGGGTTACCGGTCGACTTTGGGAATTGGCTTCCAGGATGAGGAGAACACCTCCTGTGCTTGTGGAGTATCCCAGTGTACATCCTGCTGACGGCCTTGATTTTCACCTGTGCATAGTGAGGACGCTGCTATTATCCCAGGAGAGGAGCCAGCTGAGAGGCTCTGATGTCCCGGCATGCCTAACTAGCACATTAGTGCTTTCTAACAAGTGAGTGGAATAATACCTGATTTCATATTATTTGTACTTGGATATACCTCTTCTTTTGTTCCTATTCTTCAGGAAGCTGTGTCTGGATTGTCGAGATTTGGAGAGTGCAGGCCGATCATCCCAGTGCAGACTTTGTTACCATTGGACATTAATAACAGACACTATTGGTATTGTGCGGTTTGCGCCCTCTTTCTACCAAAGTGACAACAGATATAGATACAGCCATAGAAGGAAATGTGACGGTGGGGGGGGGGGGGGAGTTAGAACTTTACAATTCGGAAACTGAAAATAAAGTGTTAATGGCGAGGCACTGCAGTATAAATTTGCAGGTAAAGTAATTAAAGTACATATTATTATATTTTGTCTCTATCCTTGTTTTATGTCCCTTTAAGGGTTAAGTAAAGATGCTTAATGCCGGCACAATACAGTCATTAGAACATGGGTGTTGCCTTAATCTCAAGAACAATCATTACACTATAAGTTGTCTCTGGCAGATGACTCATTTGTTTCTTCTGATGCTGAGGATTCTGTGGTTAGCTTTACGGACTGCTTTGTAGCCAAGAAACACTATGCGCTAGATTACTAGTGGAGCGGTAGTTTGTGCTCCCGAGATAACCCTGCTAAATTGAATCTTTTTGCATGAATATTGCATAAATATGATTTTTCATGTTTTCAGCTACTTGACTGCAAAGGACTCCAATGCATGTCTTTAAATACATAAAAACATCTGTACACATATATATATATATACACATACATATGTATATGTAACCATGTGTATTTATGTATCTCTATGTTAAAGCCATTTGCAGCCTTTTTTTTCTAATACCTGAGACCTCATATATCTTTGAGAACTTTTTTTTTTTTTTTACAAATTTTTATTAGATAGTGTTATTATGATTGTAATAAGCTCTGAAGTCACAATATCCTAACAATCATTAAATGCAATTGCGCTCAAGCCAACATGTTTACTTTAAACACGTAATAGCATGCTACTTCTGACACTCGCAAACAACTGCTGTGGGGTTCAGTTACTGAAATCCAAGCTGGAGGTTTGTAGATGTCATCCACAGGAATGTCTCTTGGGTTACAATAAATAATCAGTTTGTGAGTCATCAGGTGAGCAAGTCATACAGACCTCACTCTCATTCCTCTCTTCTCACTAAGCTGGTTATACACAAATACCCAACACAAGAACGTGTCTGCATTTTAATTAATGAAGCCCAATCAACTACTTATACAGTAAATATACAGCTCAGTCTGGTTAACCATACGAACAGGCAGAAGAAGCAGGTGTATATCTGGCCTCTCATTAAGGGACACAGGAACTTTCACTGACCTTTATGAAAAAAATATCTACAAAGTTGTAACAAATGGAAAACATGGTGGTCAGTAATGAAATATTCAGGGTGTGCGAAGCCAGGCTGTCTGGGTTTGCAAGGTCAAGAAGTTTGGGAGTGTGAAGCATAATGGTCTGAGTGTGGGAGGCACAGAGGTCTGGGTATGCGAGGTCAAGCTTTGTGGGTGTGAAAAGCATAGTGGGTGTGAGGCACAGAGGTCTGGGTGTGCAAGGTCAGGCAGTCTGGGTGTGTGTGAAGCCAGACTGTCTGGTTGTTCAAGGTCAAGCAGTGTTGATGTGCAAAGCATAGCGGTCTGGGTGTGCGAGGCACAGAGTTCTGGGTGTGCAAGGCAGAGAGATCTGGGTGTGCGAGGCACAGGGATCTGGGTGTGTGAGGCACAGAGGCACAAAGGTCTTGGTATGCAAGGCACAGAAGTCTGGGTGTGCGAGGCACAGAGGTCTGGGTGTGCGAGGCACAGAGGTGTGGGTGTGCGAGGCACAGAGGTGTGGGTGTGCGAGGCACAGAGGTCTGGGTGTGAGAGACACAGAAGTCTGGGTGTGTGAGGCACAGAGGTGTGTGTGTGTGAGGCACAGAGGTGTGTGTGTGTGAGGCACAGAGGTGTGTGTGTGCGAATGCATAGAAGTCTGGGTGTGTGAGGCACAGAGGTCTGGGTGTGCGAGGCACAGAAGTCTGGGTGTGTGAGGCACAGAAGTCTGGGTGTGCGAGGTACAGAAGTCTGAGTGTGCGAGGCACAGAAGTCTGGGTGTGCGAGGCACAGAAGTCTGGGTGTGCGAGGCACAGAGGTGTGTGTGTGCGAGGCACAGAGGTGTGTGTGTGTGAGGCACAGAGGTCTGGATGTGTGAGGCACAGAGGCACAAAGATCTGGGTATGCAAGGCACAGAAGTCTGGGTATGCAAGGCACAGAAGTCTGGGTGTGCGAGGCACAGAGGTCAGGGTGTGTGAGGCACAGAGGTCTGGGTGTGCAAGGAACAGAGGCACAAAGGTCTGGGTGTACCAGGCACAGAGGTCTGGGTGTGTGAGGCAGAGTAATTGAAGTCCAAAAATTATAAAAAAAAAGGTAAAAACATGCAAGAAAAGCTTTATTGAGAGGATTTGACAACCATTGAACCATTGTCCCCATGTAAAGTATCTGTAATACCTACACATGGGGAAATCCACAGTAAAAATGCACATTAAATGGGTTTTCTAAATTTAGTTTTGTTTTTTTTTTAAAAATGGATTTTTATGGATCTACAAACCCCCATGTGAGACACTTTGGTTAGCTCTAATAGACTACAAGAGACCTGATAGTCACCTGATGTATCTCCTGCCAACCATTCTCATCTTTACATCCAATGGAGGAGTGCTCATGAAGCAACAGCTCGCAGCAGTATGGATCCCCTCCTACCATCGCCGTGTGGTATATCGGCGTCAGACCTCGGCTGTCCTTATAGTCAGGAGATGCCCCCAGTTCCAACAGCATCTGTAAAATAAGATCATTATCACAATTTATACACCACCCCAGAAAAAGACACTGAATTATGTTTATTTAATATGCAATATTTCACTGGCGTCTGATCAGTTACACAGGAGCAGAAAACAGGGTGGACATATTAAAGAGAGAGGGGGTTGATATGCTATGTGAGCGGTTAAAAGTAGCGACAGCTGTACTATAATGATGCAGAAGTGTCACTGACAATAATAAGTCATGCACCAACATGCAAAATGACACTACATATTTTCCTAGTGAAATTCAGAGGATCTAGGTCATCAGATACAAAAATAAGACATTCATGAAATAAATAGGTGTCGTGTCACAGTGATCTGCTTGTGCAAATACAGTAAGCGGAAAGTATTACTGTATTTCTCATCACCTTGCTGTGCACAGTATTTACACCAAGACCAGCAAACTGCTTTGTTACAAACAAACATGTTTATCCAGCAATGTGTGAGCTGATTCCATTTTTACACAAAGTGCACTGAAATGATAAATATTCTTAGTCACATTTAAGCTAACGGAAGCGAGAAAGCCAGGTGACCCAATAACAGCAGAAATCTGCTGAACTAAATTCAGGCCACAGGAGACCCTGCAGGGAACATACAGCTGGCAAACATCTGAGACTACTAATAGAATGCATTATACAGGGACCCCTGTCATGTTCAGAATTGTGATGACATTATCCAAGGTGTAATAGAGGGTAGCTACTCCAGTCATGGCCCATACTAGGATGGGATTGTACAGGGAGGAATATGGGAGAGAAGATACCCCAGTCAAGGTCTACACTGAGAGGGCATTGTCCAGGGATAAATATGTGGCAAAGGTAATCAAATCATTGTCTTTGCTGGGATGTCATTGTCCAGGGAGAAATATGGGGGTAGGTACCCCAATCATAGTCTAAACTGGGATAGCATTGCTCAACCTGTAAGATGGGGGGCAGGTACCCCAATCATGGTCTATTCTGGGATGGCATTGCCCAAGGAATAATATGGGGTGCAGGTACCCCAATCATGGTCTATATTGGGATGACATTATCTAGGGAGTAATATGGGGGGCAAGTACCCCAGTCAAGCTCTACACTGGGCTGGCATTGCCCAAGGATAAATACGTGGCACAGGTACCCTAATCATTATCTTTGCTTGGATAGCATTGCCTAAGGAGTAATATGGGGGGTAGGTACCCAAGTTATTGTCAATTATGGGATGGCATAGCCCAGGAAATTATATGTGAGGCAAAATACCCCAGTCATGATCAGTACTGGGATTGCATTGCCCAGGGACTAATATAAAGGGGAGGTACTCCAATTATGGTCTTTGCTGAGATGGAATTTTAACAGAGAATAATATGACAGGGATTAAAATGACGGCCATTACTGGGAAGAAATCCCCTAGGTAGTAATATGAAGGCAGAGATTACAACTTGACAAAAGGGCAGGTGCCCCAAAATTTAGCAATGTTTTGCTACTAAGAGTACAGCCTTTTTTTTTGCTTTTTTGGGCATAGATTACAATAACAGTCATTAGTGGGAAGGCATCACTTAGTGGTAGTAATATGAGGGTCAGGGATTTCAATGACTGTCATTAGCGGGAAGGCATCACTCAGTGGTAATATGAGGGGTAGGAATCACAATAACAGTCATTAGCAGCAAGGCATCACTTAGTGATAATATGAGGGACGGGGATCACAATGACGGTCATTAGTGGGAAGGCATCATCCAGGTGGTAATATGAGGGCAGAGATCACAATGACGGTTATTAGCGGGAAGGCATCTCCCAGGCAGTAATATGAGAGCAGGGTTCACAATGACAGTCATTAGTATGAAGGCATCACCTAAGTGGTAATATGAGAGCATGGATCACAATGACGATCTTTAGTAGGGAAGGCAACACCCAGATGGTAATATAAGAGTCAGAGATCACAATGACTGTCATTAGCGGGAAGGCATCACTCAGTGGTAATATGAGGGGCAGGGATCACAATGACGTTCACTAGCGGGCTGTTTTTTTTATTATTTGAGCAGAGATTACAATGACAGTCGTTAGTGGAAAGGCATCACTCAGATGTAATATAAGGGGCAGGGATCACAATGACGGTCATAAGTGGGAAGGCATCACTCAGTGGTAATATGAGGGGCATACAGTAGATCTCAATGATGGTCATTAGTGGTAAGGCATCACTCAGTGGTAGTATGAGGGTCAGGATTACCATGACTGTCATTAGCAGGAAGGCATCACTCAATGGTAATATGAGGGGCAGGAATCACAATGATGGTCATTAGTGGTAAGGCATCACTCAATGGTAATATGAGGGTCAGGATTACCATGACTGTCATTAGCAGGAAGGCATCACTCAGTGAGGGCAGGGATAACAATGATAGTCATTAGTGGGAAGGCATCACCAAGGCTGTAATGTGAAGGACAATAATCACAATGACAGTAATTAGCAGGAAGGTATCACCCAGGCAGTAATATGAGGGGCAGGGATTACAGTCATGGTCTTTAGTGGGGAAGGCATCATCCAGGTGGTAATAAGAGGGGCAGGGATCACAATGACAGTCATTAGCGAGAAGATATCACCCAGGTGGTAATATGAATGCAGGGATCACACTGACAGTCATTGATGGGAAGGCATCACCCAGGTGGTACTAGGCAGGCAGCAATCACAATGACGGTCATTAGTGGGGAAAGCATCACCCATATGGTAATATGAGGGCAGGGATAACAATGACAGTCATTAGTGGGAAGGCATCACCAAGGCGGTAATGTGAGGGAGAAAAATCCCAATGACAAAAATTAGCGGGAAGGCATCACCAAGGCAGTAATATGAGGGCAGAGATAACATTGACAATCATTAGTGGGAAGGCATTACCAAGGCTGTAATGTGAGAGGCAAGAATCACAATGACAGTAATTAACGGGAAGGCACCACCTAGGCAGTAATATGAGGGGCTTTGATTACAGTCATGGTCTTTAGTGGGGAAGGCATCATCCAGGTGGTAATATGAGGTGCAGGGATCACAATGACAGTCATTAGCGGGAAGGCATCACCAAAACTGTAATGTGAGGGGCAAGAATCACAATGACAGTAATTAGCGGGAAGGCATCATCCACCAGGCAGTAATATGAGGGTCTTTGATTACAGTCAAGGTCTTTAGTGGGGAAGGCATCATCCAGGTGGTAATATGAGGGTCAGGAATCACTATGACAGTCATTAGCGGGAAGGCATCACCCAGTCAGTAATATGAGGACAGGGAATACAATGATAGTCATTAGCGGGAAGTCATTACCTAAGTGGTAATATGAGCGGCAGGGACACAATGATGGTCTTTAGTAGAGAAGGTATCACCCAGGTGGCAATGTAAGGGTCAGGGATCACAATGGCTGTCATTAGCAGGAAGGCATCACTCAGTGGTAATATAAGGGGCAGAGATCACAACAGTCATTAGTGGGCTGTTTTTCTGCTTGTTTGGGCAGAGATTACAATGACAGTCGGTAGTGGAAAGGCATCACCAAGGCGGTAATGTGAGGGACAAAAGTCCCAATGACATAAATTAGCAGGAAGGCATCACTGAGGCAGTAACATGAGGGCAGGGATAATAATGACAGTCATTAGTGGGAAGGCATCACCAAGGCTGTAATGTGAGGGGCAAAAATCACAATGACAGTAATAAGCGGGAAGGCATCACCCAGGCAGTAATATGAGGGGCTTTGATTACAGTCATGGTCTTTAGTGGGAAACACATCATCCAGGTGGTAATATGAGGGGCAGGGTTCCAAATGACAGTATTAGCGGAAAGGCATCACCCAGGTCGTAATATGAGTTCAGGGATCACAATTACAGTCATTAGCGGGAAGGCATCACCCAGTCAGTAATATCCACCTGGGTGATGCCTTCCTACTAACAACCCTCATTGTGATCCCTGCCCTCATATTACCACTGAGTAATGCCTTCCTGCTAATAACTGTCTTTGTGATCCCTGCCCTCATATTACGACCTGGGGGATGCCTTCCCTAATAATGACTTTCATTGTGATCCCTGCCCTAATATTACCACTGAGTGATGCCTTCCTGCTAATGACAGTCATTGTGATCCCTGACCCTTACATTACCACCTGGATGATGCCTTCCCTACTAAAGACTGTCATTGTGTCCCTGCCCCTAATATTACTACTTAGATAATTCCTTTACACAAATGGTTATCATTGTAATCCCTGTCTTCATATTACTGTCTGGGTGATGCCTTCCCGTTAATAACTGTCATTGTGATCCCTGCACTCATATTACAACCTGGGTGATGCCTTCCTGCTAATAACTGTTATTGGGAACCCTGCCCCTCATATTATCACCTGGATGATGCGTTTCACACTAAAGACCATGACTGTAATCAAAGCCCCTCATATTACTGCCTGGGTGATGCCTTCCCACTAATTACTGTCATTGTGATTCTTACCCCTCACAATACAGCCTTGGTGATGCCTTCCCACTAATTACTTTTCTTTGTTATCCCTGCCCTCATATTATTTCCTCAGTGATGCCTTCCCGCTAATTTCTATCATTGGGATTTTTGTCCATCACATTACCGCCTTGGTGATGGCTTCTGTCATTGTAATCTCTCCCTAAACAAGCAGGATCCCTGACCCTTACATTATCACTTGGGTGATGCCTTCCCTACTAAAGACCGTCATTGTGTACCTGCCCCTCATATTGCCACTTAGGTAATGCCTTCCAGCTAATGGCTATCATTGTAATCCCTGTCCTCATATTACTGACTGGGTGATGCCTTCCCCCTAATGACTGTCTTTGTGATTCCTGCCCCTCATATTACAGCCTCAGTAATGCCTTCCCACTAATGACTGTCATTATGATCCCTGCCCTCATATTATCACCTGGGTAATGCCTTCCCGCTAATGACCGTCATTGTGATCCCTGCCCTCATATTACCACCTGGGTGATGCCTTCCCTACTAATGACTGTCATTGTGATCCCTGCCCTAATATTTCCACCTGGGTGATGCCTTCCTACTAACAATCCTCATTGTGATCCCTGCCCTCATATTACCACCTGGGGGGGGTGCCTTCCCTAATAATCAGCTAGATTACGATTTTTGAGTGCTATAGGGATTTTAACGACCGCCACAAAAGCGGCGTTATTTCACCTCCCTATAGCACTGCTATTACAAGTTTTAAAAAAAAGCAGGCTTGTGCTGGCAATATGGTTGCATTGAGCTCCATACTGCACTGAAATCAAGCGCTGCTTTGACGTGCTCGTGCACAATTTCTCCATAGACATCAATGGGGAGAATAGGCAAAATAAAAAGCCTAACACCTGCAATTGCGGAATGAAAAGCTCTGTAACACCGCCCCATTGATGTCTATGGGGAAAGAAAAAGTTACGTTTAAACCTAACACCCTAACATAAACCCCTAATCTAAACACCCCTAATCTGCCACCCCGACATTGTCGCCACCTACATACAGGGGCAAAACTACAGGGGGTGCAGAGGTCGCAGGTGCGACTGGGCCCCTGAGGGTGGGGGCCCAGCTTAAAAATAAATAAAAAAAATATTTTTGTTTTTTTTATAAAAATTTTTTTTTTAATAAAAAACGTTAACCTACCACTTCCTGCACTGATATCATGTGAATGTGACATGACTACAGGGGTTAGTGTTTCTGTTTTACCCATTGGTGTTTATGTGTGTTTGTATGGTGTGTGTGTGTGTGTGTGTATTTATGTGACTGAGTGTGTATTTATGCATGTATGTGTGTTTGTGTATGTTTGTGGAACCAGCAAATTACAGACCTTGTTACTACAGCATGGGGGGGGGGGCAGGGGGTAAACAGTGTCACTATACAGTACCACTATATATACAGTATGGGGGGTGGACCATGTCACTGACTACTATGGTCACTTTATAAAGTACTGGGCGGGTAGGGTCAGGCCAGCCATCTCACCGGCAGATTACAGACTGTGTCACTAACTTACTATATACAGTACTGGGGGCTTAAATAGTGTCACTATATATATATATATACAGTAATAGGGTGTCAGACCATCTCACAGACTGTGGGCACAGGGTACCTCCTTTTGCAGACATGTAATCTGATTCACATTTTTTTCTGTGTTAAATGTAAAAAAAAAAAATGTATTAAATTAACCTTTTTTTGGAGGGGGGAGGGGTGGTGGGGGGGCCCCTTCTTAGATTCTTGCACCTGGGCCCTGTGGTTTCTAGTTACGCCTCTGCCTACATACAGTTATTAACCCCTAATCTGCCACCCCCGATATTGCCGCCACCTACATACAGTTATTAATCCCTAATCTGATGCCCCTGATATCGCCGCTACCTACATACAGTTATTAGCCCTAATCTGCCACCCCCAACATTGCCGCCACCGACATAAAACTATTAACCCCTAATCTGCCGTTCCCGATGTTGCCGCCACTATACTAAAGTTATTAACCCCTAAACCTCTGGCCTCCCACATCACTACCACTAAATAAATCCATTAACCCCTAAACCTTACCCTAACGTAACCCTAAGCCTAACACCCCCTAACTTTAACATAATTGAAATACAGCCAAACTATAGTTACAATTATTAACTAAATAATAACTATTTTAAACTAAATACAAACTTACCTGTAAAATAAAACCTAAGCTAGCTACAATATAACTATTATTTTTCGTAATTTAGTTATTTTATTTTTTTGTAATTAGATACTTTTTTAAATTTTTATAGTGTTAGGATTTGTTTAATGTGTAGTTTTATTTAATTAGTAGTTAGTTTAATTGTAGTTTAATAATTATCTTAGTTTAATTGTTAGTTTAAAATTAATTTATTTAATTTGACAGGTGAGTTTTAATTTAATTTAAGATAGGGAAATTGTAATTTTAATATAAAGTTGGGGGGGGCCCTAGGTTTAGTGGTTAATAGTTTATTTTAGTATATTTCATTGTGGGGGCTTTCGGTTTAGGGGTTAATAGGTTTATTATAGCGGCGGTGTGGTGGACGGCAGATTAGGGGTTAATTATATTTAAATAGTGTTTGCGATGCGGGAGGGCGGCGGTTTAGGGGTTAATAGGTTTATTATAGTGGCGACAAACATTACAAAAAAAAAACCAAACACTAAAATTACTAAAAATAAAAATAACTAAATTACATAAAAAACAAACACTAAATTACAAAAAAATAAAAAGAATTGCACCTAATCTAATAGCCCTATAAAAAAAAAACTAGTCTACAATAAACTACCAATGGCCCTTAAAAGGGCCTTTTGTAGGGCATTGCCCCAAAGATAACAGCTCTTTTACCTGTAAAAAAAAAAATACAAACAACCCCCTCCCAACAGTAAAACCCACCACCCCCACAACCAGCCTCCCCCCAAATAAAATAACTATCTAAAGAAAACTAAGCTCCCCATTGCCCTGGAAAGGGCATTTGTATGGGCATTGCCCTTAAAAGGGCATTTAGCTCTTTTACATGCCCAGACCCTAAACTAAAACCCACACAAAAAAACCTTAAAAAACCTACACTAACCCCCGACGATTCACTTACAATTCTTGAAGTCCCGATTGAAGGATCCATCCAGCCGGCGAAGTCCTTATCCATGCAGCAAGAAATCTTCATCCAGATGGCCTCTTCCATCTTCATCCAGCCGGCCGGCGAAGTTCTCATCCAGGCGGCAAGAAGTCTTCATCCAGACGGCATCATCTATCTTCATCCATTCGGCGTGGAGCGGGTCCATCCTGAAGACATCCGGCATGGAGCATCCTCTTCATAAGGTCACCGCCGTAAACTGGAACTTCAATACAAGTGACGTCATCCAAGATGGCGTCCCTTGCATTCCTATTAGCTGAAAGATTTCAATCAGCCAATAGGATTAGAGCTGCTAAAAACCTAAATTATGCTTACCTGATAATTTCCTTTTCTTCTGATGGAAATAGTCCACAGCTGCATTCATTACTTTTGGGAAAAAAGAACCTGGCCACCAGGAGGAAGCAAAGACAACCCAGCCAAAGGCTTAAATACTCCTCCCACTCCCCTCATCCCCCAGTCATTCTGCCGAGGAACAAGGAACAGTAGAAGAAATATCAGGGTGAATGGTGCCAGAAGAATATAAGGATGACCCACATAAAATTACGGGTGGGGAGCTGTGGACTCTTTCCATCAGAAGAAAAGGAAATTATCAGGTAAGCATAATTTATGTTTTTCTTCTTAAATGGAAAGAGTCTATAGCTGCATTTATTACTTTTGGGAAAACAATACCCAAGCTATAGAGGACACTGAATGCCAAGACGGGAGGGTACAATAGGTGGCCCATACTGAGGGCACCAGGCCTGAACCTCTACCCAATAAAAAACCCCGCTTTGTCTGAAGCCGAGAATATTTTAAGAGGAAAAGCCCAAATGACACTGACTCGCAGTTAGTCCAGAAGCCAAACTAGAGACTGCAAACGAACTCGACTGAGCCAACAGTCCTCCAGGAGACACCGTCGCCCAACAAACGGTCCCCCACCACTCATCTCCACAAATGAAAGAGACACCAGCCGAAACCCCCAAGGGAACAAGGCAAAGGAGAACCAAGGAAACCGAAAAAAAGAACACCTCCACAAGTGAGCCTAGGTCACCGAGACCCAAAGGGGCACAAACAGGGAAAGGAGGCAACGCCTATACCTAGTGAAACCCGGGATAAGACCAAGCACAGAGACAGAACAGACAAAGTCCTCCCAGTGTCTGACCATAGAATACCAAAGTATTCGACCATGAAAAAGTGTGTAATATACCCAGGTGAAAAACCTCAAGTTTGAGAACACAGAGTCCACAACAGGACGACAGAGGGTACTTGCGAGGAAGAAGAAGCAGTCAAGAAACAGACCGCAAAGCAACCCTCAGACAGAGGGCACGTTCCAAGCAACCTAAGTCACTGGACCTACACACAGGTCCCTGAAAAGGGGAACACAAAACCTCAATCGAGGCCCCCCAAGAAGTAGAGTATACCCTCAGAACCCGAAGGAAAAGTAAACCCTCTTCTAATCAATGGAGCAAGTTAAAAGGAAAATGTATACCCTAGCAGACTAAGCTAACAGGATAGACTCAACAAAGCTCACACATCCAGTGGAGACGACCCAAACGCAGTTCCTTAGACCGCTCGGCCATCCTGACCTGCAAACCCACACCAGCTGGACCAACCCATCCTCCGGGATCCAAGACAGGGAAACAAAAGAATCCAGAAACAGGTACAGGAACAAGCGTAAGAATAGCACAGCCATCCCGCAGAGCACAAGTACAACCCAACTCTGAAACAGACAACAAGGCCATAGACCTAAGTATCTATCAAATAAAGGCCCAACAAGTCTGCTTGGAGCCAGCAAGACCCCAGGGGGAATCAAGCTCACCTTTCCACCTCCCATCCAGTAGAAGCCCCAAGCAAGGACTCCATCTCCTTATAGGGAGGAGAATATCCCCTAAAGAAAAGGGATGATGTCGGAAGGGCAACAACTGTCCTCATGGCCAGAAGCCACCGGCTAATGGGTAGAGAAATTCCCAATACAGAAGTCCTAGAAAAGGACCCCCCTACAAGTAGTTTGCCAAGCAGTTGCACAGCCAACCCATTCGCCTGCAGAGCAGGGACTCCACGGGAACACTGGCAAGCTGACCAGAGGAATGCAACTCTAAGGCGCACCAGAAATTGGACAGCAGCTGGGTATGAACCACTTGAGGCTAAAGTCACATGGCTAACCACCAGATGACATGGGCCACACTGTGGCAAAGAGTAAAAAATACCTCGAAAACCTGGCCAACCATGATTAGGTTAGGTAGATGGAGCAAGGACATAGCCCAAGTTCCCACTACCATGGAAAATCCCTAAGATCCAGCCCTAAGATCCAAGATTCCAATACCACCCAAGACTGGGTCAGGAAAAAAGGCCAAGAAAGCTTCAGCAACCAGAAGTCTCAGGGAGAAAAACAGGTCCGGACACCCAATAATTAAGGCAAACCTTACCCTAGAACTAAACACCCCAACTGGCCAAAAAGCCAGACACAAGGGTATGGATGCATATCCAGAGAATCCGGATAGCGAAAAGAACTCGAAAGCTCCGACCAAAGGAATGAACCACCCCTAGCTAAAGTCCAATGCTCCAAGGAGCAAGGCTAGAAGTCGTATGAAGATACTTCTCAGAGCCTCAGAACAACCAAGGGATACCTCAAGGTAAAAAAAATCCTACTAGCAGGACTAGTCTCCCTAACACCTCCGCACAAGCAGAGGACACAAGGAAGAGAAGGCACTAAGCCTACCCAGCTCCGGTTTTGTTTACCCGAGCTAAACAAAAGTCCCTGTAGGGAACAACCATCACCCGGAAACACAGATCCCTAAAAGGAGGTCCACTAATCCGGGGCAATGGAAGAAGAACAAAAGGCCTCTTATAACTCAAGGGTAAGAGCTGCATCTAGATATACTAGAAACAGCTTACGTGTACACCTGCAAGGTGTCAAGAGCTGCAACAGGTTTCAAACTGCAAACCTTCCGCATGCTAGACAGCTATCCTGTACAAGCTGTTGGATCAAGCCCAAAAGGACAAATCCAGAGGCCTAAAAAATGAAGGCCTTACCGCTCAATAGCGGTAAGGGGCATTAAGCCCTCCCACCCTCCACCACATGGGGGAGGAAACTCTAAGTTCTGATGAAATCGGATAGTGATGCAGCCGAAAAACTCATCTATGACTGAAGGCTACAAGGACTGAAACAATCCTTCCCACCTCACGGACCCATAGGTACTCTCGAATACTTAGTTGAACATGAAAAAACAATAATAGCCTGAGCACTCAGCGCTTATACCGAACCAGCCGAGCAGAACAGCGCCACATGTCTAAAAAAGCTGCAAAACCGAACGAACCCGACAGGACCAGCATGCACCTAGGGTCCCACCGGCAAGCTGCGTAAATTCTCCCTCGTAGGGGACAAAACAGAAAACAGACATTTTTAACAGAGGTCTAACATGTCCAAAACTTCCGAAGAAGTAAAAAAGAGTATCAATCCCAGAAGGTTCCCGAAGGAAACAAAAAAAAATCAAAGACTTCCCATCGGATATAAATAAAATATAAGGCAACCCAGAGGTTAACGCACAAAAAGACACAAACCTACCCGCAGGACCAGCCAAACGGAGCCCTATCTTACAAAACTGGGAAAGATCTCAAACAAATGACAATCAGGAGATTACTTCATCCCCACATGTTTAATGAGGAGCACTATTCAAATTATCAGACTGAAATTCCCCGTATCTGGTAACGATAGGGTCATTCACTAACTGAAAAACATGTCTGAGCAACATGCAAAGGCGTGCAATCCTGTAACGGAAGGCACAACACTCAGGGACAGATACCCCTGCGGGGAACTGTAGAGGCCCTCCCCAAGGCGGAAGGCCCAGGACAATAGGGCACAAGCACATTCTCAAATAAACATCTGGACTTTGCAGATGAACAATCGCCAACATTATGTGGAAGTGTAAACGTGCTGGAACCTCCAGTGGAAACACGCCACCCTGCATGGAGAAACCATAAACTGGGTTACCCGCATGTGTAGAAGTATTATTTGGTAGGGAACTCGTCTCTTGAAGGACAGAACCCCCAGAGGAGAATGGCTCAGCAGTCCCTTGATTCCCTGAGCCCGAGGAACCAGGCGCTCTGAAATGGCATACGGAACAAAACTGGTTGACAGGCATCAACGAGGCCATTCACACCTGACACAGAATGTGAATCTGAAATCAAAATAGTCTCAGTATCAGAATCCTCTGTAACTGAATCTGAAATGAACACAGTCTCAGCATCAGAATCCTCCATAGCTAGATAGAGGATAATTAAATATGGACTAAACTAGTGAAAACTAAAACCGCACCTGACACTCCCAATGGCTGGGGCACTCACCACCTCCTATGACCAAACCCCTGCGGACTAGAAACATTCCTTCGCCACGCGGTCGGGAATGAAATGGAACAATGGAATGTAGCCATGCCCGAACACAAGGTGAACAGTACAGTCCAAACAAGCACGCCAAACCAAAAGGCCGCGTCACTTCCAAAGGCCTTAATGTTCCAACCACGAGCCCAGTAAACAACGCACATAAGAAGGTTGAATCATATAAGAAACATGATTATAACCCCCCCCCCCACCGTTCAATAACCCCCCTCAGGAGATATTAACCCTCAATTCCAAGATACTAAAAGAGACTCACTGAGACCCTTATGTATAGTTAGACCCGCAAGGTGGTAGCCTCTCGGGAAACATTCACATTACAGTACATTACAAATAAAGTCAAATGAAACAATCTTACCGAAATCTACACCATGGAACAGGAACCCTTCAAGTGTGACGGATAGTAGCATCACCTCCGCCATGGACTTGAGAGAAGAAAGCAGGCAGCGAAGCGAAGTTAGACAACGCTGATTGCTTGAGGAGCTGTTAATATGAGTCGGGATGGTTTCGCAGAAAGAAACTCCCAGCATCTCCGGACTCTAACTTTCATCCAAGCCCTCACTGAGAGACTGACAGGACTACTTACAACTCCTGTCCCATGCCAAAGAGTACTACCCTTCATAAGAGACAAAAACAAAAATTAAAAATTCTGACACTTCTCTGCCATCCTCCTGGGACGAAAGGCAAAGAATGACTGGGGGATGAGGGGAGTGGGAGGAGTATTTAAGCCTTTGGCTGAGTTGTCTTTGCCTCCTCCTGGTGGCCAGGTTCTTATTTCCCAAAAGTAATGAATGCAGCTGTGGACTCTTTCCATTTAAGAAGAAAATCCTATTGGCTGTTCCAATCAGTCAATAGGATTAGAGCTGCTAAAATCCTATTGGCTGTTCCAATCAGCCAATAGGATGAGGATGCCTTCCCTACTAAAGGCATTACTGAGGCTGTATAATGAGGGGCAGGAATCACAAAGACTGTCATTAGCAGGAAGGCATCACTCAGTGGTAATATGAGGGGCAGAGATCACAATGACGGTCGGTAGAGGGAAGGCATCACCAAGGCGGTAATGTGAGGGACAAAAATCCCAATGACAGAAATTAGCAGGAAGGTATCACAGAGGCAGTAATATGAGGGCAGGGATAACAATGATAGTCATTAGTGGGAAGGCATCACCAAGGCTGTAATGTGAAGGACAAGAATCACAATGACAGTAATTAGCAGGAAGGTATCACCCAGGCAGTAATATGAGGGGCTTTGATTACAGTCATGGTCTTTAGTGGGGAAGGCATCATCCAGGTGGTAATAAGAGGGGCAGGGATCACAATGACAGTCATTAGCGAGAAGATATCACCCAGGTGGTAATATGAATGCCGGGATCACACTGACAGTCATTGACAGGAAGGCATCACCCAGGTGGTACTAGGCAGGCAGCAATCACAATGACGGTCATTAGTGGGGAAAGCATCACCCATATGGTAATATGAGGGCAGGGATAACAATGACAGTCATTAGTGGGAAGGCATCACCAAGGCGGTAATGTGAGGGAGAAAAATCCCAATGACAAAAATTAGCGGGAAGGCATCACCAAGGCAGTAATATGAGGGCAGAGATAACATTGACAATCATTAGTGGGAAGGCATCACCAAGGCTGTAATGTGAGAGGCAAGAATCACAATGACAGTAATTAACGGGAAGGCACCACCTAGGCAGTAATATGAGGGGCTTTGATTACAGTCATGGTCTTTAGTGGGGAAGGCATCATCCAGGTGGTAATATGAGGTGCAGGGATCACAATGACGGTCATTATCGCGCTGTTTTTCTGCTTGTTTGGGCAGAGATTACAATGATAGTCGGTAGTGGGAAGGCATCACTCAGTGGTAATATGAGGGGCAGGATTACCATGACTGTCATTAGCAGGAAGGCATCACCTCATGGTAATATGAGGGGCAGGGATCACAATAACCGTCATTAGCGGGAAGGCATCACTGTGGCTGTAATATGAGGGGCAGGAATCACAAAGACAGTCATTAGCGGGAAGGCATCACCCAGGCAGTAATATGAGGGCAGCTATCCCAATGACAGTCATTAGCAGGAAGGCATCACCCAAGTGGCAATATGAGGGGCAGGAATTTACTCCTGCTTTCAATTTCTTTTCGTTCTCTTGGTATTTTTATTTTAAAAAAACAGTAATGTAAGCTTACAAACTGGTCCATCTTTGGTTCAGCACCTGGGTAGTGCTTGCTGATTGGTGGCTACATTTAGCCACCGATCAGCAAACACTACCCAGGTGCTGAACCACAAGATGGGCTGTCTCACAAGCCTACATTTCTGTTTTTTCAAATAAAGATACCAAGAGAACAAAGAAAATTTGATAATAAGAGTAAATTAGAAAGTTGCTTAAAATTGCATGCTCTATCTGAATTATGAAATAAAACAATTGGGTTCAGTATCCCTGTTAGAACATATAACCATAGTCTTGTCATCTTGTATCTAAGAAGCCATGATTAACTAATTATGAACTGTTGTACTGATATTGAACTGTTTTTTTTCTGTATTCTGTATCTGTTCTTTGAGGGAGTAAAATCCTCATCTTGTTACTAACGTAACCATGCAGCTAAGAGCATTTTCACATTCCTATGTTATCTTGTTGTTCAAGGATGAATGTCTCCAGTCTTATTCAAAGGACTTCAGTCTGTTAAGTTGTATTACCTCATTTGTAATAGGGGGCGTGTATGAAGACCCTCTGTGTCGTTACATGTATGTGATTTTTAATATATAATCCAGCCCTGCTAAGAATAAATTAGAGCAGACTTAGATTGCATTGTGTGTGCATGTCTGATTCTTGCTCTCCAAGGCCTTGAATGTGAAATACTCAATTCCAGTGCTAAGTGTAACATACTGATTATTATTATGAAGATTATGAAGTGGTACCCCGGCGATTTCAGACCTAACAATCCCTTTAAGAATTAGGTGCTCAATCTTCATGCCTTTAAGATGAGAGACTAAAGATCTTGATGATGGACAGGACCTTGAGATAGAAGGTTGTGCAGGAATGGAAATAGCCACGGAGGACAACTGGACATCTGAATCATATCAGCGTACCACGTTCTGCTTGGCCATGCAGGAGCAATCAAAATTATGGATAATTGTTCTTGTTTGATCTGAGATATCACCCTTGGCAGAAGAACAGTTGGAGGAAAAATGTAAGCAAGTCGAAATAACCAGGGAACATCTACCAACTCCGCTTGAGGATGAGGATCCTTGGATTTGGCAAAATATCTGGGAAGTTTGGTTTTCAAATGAGAAGCCATTAGGTCTATCTCTCGGAGGCCCCAACATTCTACAAGTTGATGGAGTACTTCTTGATGTAAAGACCATTCTCCCAGAGGAAGAGTTTGACTTCTCAGATAATCTGCTTCCCAAGTTGTCACACCTGGGATGTGAATTGCAGAAATTAAGCACTGACTGATCTTTGCACAAGACAGAATGCGAGACACTTCCTTCATTGCTAGGGAATTGCGTGTTACCCCTTGGTGATTGACATTTGCTGAAATTAAATCCAGTTGCTTAATTAATTTTTTTCTGAAGGTTTAGTGTCCTGCACCCCTAAGATACATAATACCTCCTTTGTAGAGCTATAAGATGTTGAATCTTTAACATAAAAGATTAGGATTCTATAACCTGATCAGCAACTGACTCCTGATCATCAGAAAGAACCTCACTATCAGTAGACGCATCTAAGGAGAAAGAGTCGGAATCTGAAAAATAACTGATCAACACATCTGACCTTGGAAGCTTCAGAATGGCTGGGTAGATCAGCTAAAAGACGTTTGTCAGACACCCTTTTGTGATTACTTGGAGAAGGCATGGCCGTTGGCATCTCAGACATAGTAGAGCACATAAAATCTTTAAGATCAGGAGCAAAATATGAAGAACTCCCCTGTACAATATAAACAGAGGGAAGACAGACTCCTTCAGAGGCAAGGACAGAAGTAGACTGGTAAGAATGCATAAGGTGATTCATACATCAGCTACATAGCTGTGCTGGTGGAAATAGGAATTAGCTTACAAAAAATATGCTTGAACAAGAGATCAGAGGATCTACCGTCTAAAGGATCAACAATAATGGGAACAATAAATTAATGGGACACTAAACTCAAATGTTTTCTTTTGTGATTCAGATAGAGCATGCAATTTTAAGCAACTTTCTATTTTACTCCTATTATCAAATTTTCTTCGTTCTCTTGCTATCTTTATTTGAAAAAGAAGGCATCTAAGATTTTTTTTGGTTCATCCACCAATCAGCAAGAACAACCCAGGTTGTTCACCAAAAATGGGCCGGCATCTAAACTTACATTCTTTTCATTTTAAATAAAGATACCAAGAGAATGAAGAAAATTTTATAATAGGAGTAAATTAGAAAGTTGCTTAAAATGTCATGCTCTATCTGAATCACAAAAGAAAAAATTTGGGTTCAGTGTCCCTTTAAACACATGAATAGGAGGAGCTATTGATTAAGCACATGAATAGGAGGGGCTACTGAACAAGAATAGGGGGGGCTACTGATTAAGCACATGAATAGGAGGGGCTATTGATAAAGCACATGAATAGGAGGGTCTATTGATTAAGCACATGAATAGGAGGGGCTACTGAACAAGAATAGGGGGGGCTACTGATTAAGCACATGAATAGGAGGGGCTATTGATAAAGCACATGAATAGGAGGGGCTATTAATTTAACTTGCGCAATGCTAGCACTCAGCGCTATTATTTTTGCGCTCCGTTTGTAATCCACGACTGTACATTTAGTCTATCTGTTTTATTCCCTTTTATTTTATACCTGTAACTGTAACTTGTGTAATTAGTGAGACTGTATATTATCTGATTATATGAATTAAAGTGGTATTTAGTTTTATTCTCTAAGGTTTTGTTATTTGAGTATTTTTTAAATCAAATATTATTTCCTTCTTAGCTGATGAGAGTCCATAGCTTCAGTACATGTGGGATATATTCCAGTTTATCAGGAAGATGTCAATAACCCTCACAGAGCTTTAGCCCCTCCCACCTGCTCTCCCTCTCCAGTTTTGTTCTTGGCCTCCGAGGAGACAGGTTATAGATTTCAGAGGTGCTCTACTATCAAGAGTTTATTATTTTTTCATATGATTTGTGGGCTCAGACCTGACTTGTGAACCAGTACCCCTAGGCAACTTCACTCCAAGAAGATATAAGAAGACAC
Source organism: Bombina bombina (assembly GCF_027579735.1). Taxonomy (NCBI): domain Eukaryota; kingdom Metazoa; phylum Chordata; class Amphibia; order Anura; family Bombinatoridae; genus Bombina; species Bombina bombina. Next base: position 199,158,819 of record NC_069505.1, on the reverse strand, counting down.
TGAGATGGGATGAGGAATACCTCTGTTATGTGCTTTCCAGAGCCCTAGTGGGTAATCTAACAGCCATAACTGCCCTCAGGCGTCGCTGGGACCGCTCTCTAGCCTGAGTATTTTTTAAATGAAATATTATTTTCTGGGAATTAGCTCAACCCCACTTGTGTCAGCGTAGGTAGGAAATATATTAAAGGAGCAGTAAATACAGTAGATTTGTATAAACAACAAATGCACAAAAAAAAAGACAATACAATAGTCTGAACTTCAAATAAGTAGTAGTTTTTTTTTCTGAGAAATTTCAGTTATATCTATTTCCACTCCCACTGCATCATGTGACAGCCATCAGCCAATCACAAATGCATATACGTATATACTGTGAATCTTGCACATGCTCAGTAGCATTTTATAAATATAAAAAGACACATTTTGTTTATGGAAGTAAATTGGAAAGATGTTTAAAATTGCTGCTCTACCTGAATCATGAAACTTTAATTTTGACTTGTGTTGTTTACCAGTGATTTATAGTAAAGTTATAACTACCTTAGGGCTAGATTACAGGTGGAGCGCTAATTTAATATGCCCCCGTAAAGAGGCGAATTTGCCTGTTTACGAGCGCACAATAAATAACCAGCAGAACTTTTCTTCACTTTCTGCGATGAGATTTATTTTTAGAACATTTTTCTGCAGGTCATTTTGAAATAAAATTAAATTTTAAATTAGGCAATTACACTAAAGCACCAGCTCAGTTGCAATGTGTTGATTAACTGGAGAGTAAAGCAAAGTTTTTAAAATGTCTCAAATAAATGTGTTTCCTTCTCTCTTGGTCTAACATCACAAGGTAGAAATTGAGTAATAAAAAAGCGCATTACTCACAAGAACATCTTACATTCAGAAGTCACAGCTTTGCAGATCAGGAAAGGCTAGGGTTGAAAACAATCTCTGAGAGCCCTGCTCCATATTTGATTGTTCTCTTAAAATAGCACATTGCTCTTGATGCACTGTGTTTAGACAAACTTACACAGTGCAGCCAGAGCATAGCTCTGTTTGAAGAGAACAGCCTAATGTGGAAGTGCTGCAAAGTGAAAAAGCTAACAGTTTCTGCATGTGTTAGATTCTTTCTGCAGACATGCAGCATTTTCTGCGATGACATCTCTGATCACAGCATGTTCTGCCTTGGGCACAACCTCGCAGCAGCAATTTGCTCTAAGCGCAATTAACCCGTTGTCAGACCTCTGGCTAATTCATAATATGTCCCCCAATGTCCCCCCAAATAAAGTGGACAGTTTATTTACATAAATTAAAAAAATAAGCATTTTTTTTTTTTTTTTAATAATAATAACTGCACAAAAGAGTTATAAGGGGTTAAAGTGAGGGTATGCGGGGTGTTAAAAAAATACAGATATAAACACATAAATATATATGTATATATTCATATACATATATATTTTAAACATGATGCTCAATGATGCGCTAGGTTCTTTGCCGTGTCTATCGGCAACAGAACAAGGCTCCCATTGGAGCCTATGGAGAGCGCTTTCCATGCAGTGTGAATGTGAGGTCGCATTCGCATTGCGCTTTACTTGTCAAACTAGCACACAATTACATGCACCAGTATTACTAAGCGGAGCCCAAATATGGCGCTTGTTAAAGTGCAATATTTGCGCTCCACTCGTTATCTAGCCTTTAATGAGCTAATTTTTACCAAGTGGGACAATTGATCTTCAGATGTAGTTATAGTAAAATAGTCCTGATAATTCCATTGCTTGATGCTTGTGCATTGCTTGAAACTTGTAAATTAAAGTTAAGGTATTAGACACCGTATGGTAAGTTCCTGGCGCACTATAAGGGTACAATTGGAGCAGATAAAGATCACACACTTTTGTTGTATAACTCCCCCGTGCACTGTGTGTAACAGCTCCTCTCATACATCAGCACCTACCCACTACACAATAATTTTCATATCGGTGACCATGTGATGCTGCTGTCAGTTGGACCTACCACAAGAGCTGATTGGGTCCTTGTCCTGGCTGCCTTATGCACAGCAGTCATCCCATCTTTGCTCCTGAAATCCAGATGAGCTCCTCCATTGCGAAGAGTTTTAATCATTTCTGTAGCATTGTCCAGCTGTGCAGCTAAAGTCAGGGGAGTTTCTGCAATAAGACACAAGAATCAGCAATGAGAGATTGTGCCACTGTGTAATCTCTGGCACAGCATTAGTATGGAGCTCAGTTACAAACCCTGTATTGCAGAGGATCACTGAGTGGTCACATAATAAGGGACTATAGGATTCATGCTACAAGGTGAGGTCATACTATCTGGATCTGTTTTCTCTAGAAAAGGCACATGAGAGGGATGTGATTATGTTCTATACATAGATATTCAGGGGTTATATATGGAGATAGCAGAAGCTCTGTTTACCAAGGAAACAAGAGGTCAGTACATAAGCTGTAAAACTGCTGGTGATGGGAAGGGCTGTGGCATTTGCTGCTCCTGGGAGACAGAACATTTTATGGATTAAAGAAAAAGTAAATGGTTAAGCGCAATTTTATGGTGACAGGAGCGATTGCCTCTGTGTGTGTTGGGGATTTGCTATTGCACTAATTAGAGAAATAAGCAAAAGGATCCACTGTATAGACATAGACACAGCCTTAGGGACCGATTTCTCAAGGCCCGAATCGAGCTGAATGCAGCTGTTTGGAAACAGGAGTTAAGAAGCAGCGGACAGCAATCAGCCCGATCGGATACTATTGGGTTGATTGACACCCCCTGCTAGCGTCCGATTGGCTGCGAATCTGCAGGGGGCGGTATTGCACAAGCATTTCACGAGAAATGCTTGTGCAATGATAAATGCCGACAGCAGATCATGTCCGCCCGCACAATGATAATTCGGCCCCTTAGTGCGCTACTGTGTATCACGTCTTTCAGCTGTAAATCATTAGACTTGCCCATTACAGCTGGTTATTGCTATTAATTTGTTATAAAAAAGAATAAAATGATGCTACATTAATTGTATAACATTTGATTTCTTATTTATTTATTGTCTAACAAATGTGCCCAAAACTAAACTAATTGTATCTCCACCAAGCAGTGTCCCAACTACACAACAATCTCGATAACTGTTACCAGTGCTCCAAATAAAACCTTGCAGCTCGACCAGCCCTGTCAGTGTTTTTTACTGAACATCTGTGGAACTAATTCCTCATTTGATCACTCAGGATTTGCCACTTATAATGCCCATCTCATCTTTTCATCTAAGAACATAACTGTCAGCATTTTAGAACTAAAAGCGACATTAAGTCTGCCCATATATGATGCTAAAGTATAATATTCTCAGGACAACCTTCTACATACCCCAGGTATGTTTGTATTCCCTTACAGTATTTGTTATTACTAGCTCTACTGGGTGTCTCTGCTGCCTGCCCTAGACTTGTGTTTATACATATCCCAGGCATGTGTGTATTCCCTTACAGTATTGGTCCTTACCCTCTCTACTGGGCGTCTCTGCTGCCTGCCCAAGACTTGTGTTTATACATATCCCAGGCATGTGTGTATTCCCTTACAGTATTGGTCCTTACCCTCTCTACTGGGCGTCTCTGCTGCCTGCCCTAGACTTGTGTTTATACATATCCCAGGCATGTGTGTATTCCCTTACAGTATTGGTCCTTACCCTCTCTACTGGGTGTCTCTGCTAACTGCCCTAGACTTGTGTTTATACCTATCCCAGGCATGTGTGTATTCCCTTACAGTATTGGTCCTTACCATCTCTACTGGGCGTCTCTGCTGCTTGCCCTAGACTTGTGTTTATACCTATCCCAGGCATGTGTGTATTCCCTTACAGTATTGGTCCTTACCATCTCTACTGGGTGTCTCTGCTGCCTGCCCTAGACTTGTGTTTATACATATCCCAGGCATGTGTGTATTACCTTACAGTATTGGTCCTTACCATCTCTACTGGGTGTCTCTGCTACCTGCCCTAGACTTGTGTTTATACATATCCCAGGCATGTGTGTATTCCCTTACAGTATTGGTCCTTACCATCTCTACTGGGCGTCTCTGCTACCTGCCCTAGACTTGTGTTTATACATATCCCAGGCATGTGTGTATTCCCTTACAGTATTGGTCCTTACCATCTCTACTGGGTGTCTCTGCTGCCTGCCCTAGACTTGTGTTTATACATATCCCAGGCATGTGTGTATTCCCTTATAGTATTGGTCCTTACCATCTCTACTGGGTGTCTCTGCTGCCTGCCCTAGACTTGTGTTTATGCATATCCCAGGCATGTGTGTATTCCCTTATAGTATTGGTCCTTACCATCTCTACTGGGTGTCTCTGCTGCCTGCCCTAGACTTGTGTTTATACATATCCCAGGCATGTGTGTATTCCCTTATAGTATTGGTCCTTACCATCTCTACTGGGCGTCTCTGCTACCTGCCCTAGACTTGTGTTTATACATATCCCAGGCATGTGTGTATTACCTTATAGTATTGGTCCTCACCATCTCTACTGGGTGTCTATGCTACCTGCCCTAGACTTGTGTTTATACATATCCCAGGCATGTGTGTATTCCCTTACAGTATTGGTCCTTACCATATCTACTGGGTGTCTCTGCTGCCTGCCCTAGACTTGTGTTTATACATATCCCAGGCATGTGTGTATTTCCTTACAGTATTGGTCCTTACCATATCTACTGGGTGTCTCTGCTGCTTGCCCTAGACTTGTGTTTATACATATCCCAGGCATGTGTGTATTCCCTTACAGTATTGGTCCTTACCATCTCTACTGGGCGTCTCTGCTACCTGCCCTAGACTTGTGTTTATACATATCCCAGGTATGTGTGTATTCCCTTACAGTATTGGTCCTTACCATCTTTACTGGGCGTCTCTGCTACCTGCCCTAGACTTGTGTTTATACATATCCCAGGCATGTGTGTATTTCCTAACAGTATTGGTCCTCACCACCTGCTATCTATCACAAATGTCTGAGCATTGGCCTTTATATTCTGCTACATTTTGAACTGAATTCATTATTTTCTATTATTTTAAATTATAATAAGATGTCCTTGGAAAGTAATTTAGATGGAAGCTAATTGTATGCTAATTCTAAAAATCTGTATAAATGGTCCTGTTGATTATTTTGCCACTTGGGGTAACATTTTACTTTCAGTTTGTTTACATTTGACATTAGGGTGTTCCCCAGTGAGTAAATTACATTTTCAGTTACCATGACAACAAACACAGCTTCTTTCATACAATGAATTGGGAGAGGGGCTTGAAATGCTTGCACATAAAACATATTCGGCTAGATTACGAGTTTTTGTCGTTAAGGCTGTGCGGTGCTAATGAGCCCTTTTCTCTCACCGCTCACTTAAGACAACGCTGGTATTACAAGTTTTCTTCAAGCCGGCGTTAGCCTCAGAAAAGTGAGCGTTGAGCAAAATTTCACTCCACATCTCACTGTAATACCAGCCTGCTTATGGTAGCAGTAAGCTGGCAAAACGTGCTCGTGCACGATTTCCCCATAGGAAACAATGGGGCTGAGCTGGCTGAAAAAAACCTAACACCTGCAAAAAAGCAGCGTTCAGCTCCTAACACAGCCCTATTGTTTCCTATTGTTTAAATATAATTTAAATACATCTAAATAAATTTACTACAATTAAATAAATTAATCCTATTTAAAACTAAATATTTACCGATAAAATAAACCCTAAGCTAGCTACAATATAACTAATAGTTACATTGTAGCTAGCTAGGATTTATATCTATTTTACAGGCAACTAGTTAATATAAGTACAAATTTTCCTGTAAAATAAATCCTAACCTAAATTACAATTACACCTAACACTATACTATAATTCAATTAAATAAATAAATTACCTACAATTACCTACAATTAACTACAATTAAATAAAATAAACTAAAGTACAAAAAAAACAAACACTAAATTACAGAAAATAAAAAAAGAATTACAATTTTTTTAAAACTAATTACACCTAATCAAATCCTCCTAATAAAATAAAAAAGCCCCCCAAAATAATAAAATTTCCTACCCTATACTAAATTACAAATAGCCCTTAAAAGGGCCTTTTGCGGGGCATTGCCCCAAAGTAATCAGCTCTTTTACCTGGAAAAAAAAATACAATACCCCCCCAACATTAAAACCCACCACCCACACACCCAACCCTACTCTAAAACCCACCCAATCCCCCCTTAATAAAACCTAACACTACCCCCTTGAAGATCGCCCTACCTTGAGCCGTCTTCACCCAGCCGGGTGCAAGTGGACGTCCAGAGGGACAGAAGTCTTCATCCGATCCGGCCAGAAGAGGACATCCAGACCGGCAGAAGTCTTCATCCAGGCGGCGTCTTCTATCTTCTTCCATCCGGAGCGGAGCGGGTCCATCTTGAAGACATCCGACGCGGAGCATCCTCTTCCATCCGACGGCGACTGAAGAATGAAGGTTCCTTTAAGTGACGTCATCCAAGATGGCGTCCCTTCAATTCCGATTGGCTAATAGAATCCTATCAGCCAATCGGAATTAAGGTAGGAAAAATCCTATTGGCTGATGCAATCAGCCAATAGTATTGAAGTTCAATCCTATTGGCTGATCCAATCAGCCAATAGGATTGAGCTTGTATTCTATTGGCTGATTGGAACAGGGGTTAATAAATGTAATATAGTAGCGGCGACGTTGGGGTCGGCAGATTAGGGGTTAATAAATGTAGGTAGGTGTTGGCGATGTTAGGGACGGCAGATTAGGGGTTAATAAAATTTAACTAGTGTTTGCGAGGCAGGAGTGCGGCAGTTTAGGGGTTAATAAATTTATTAAAGTGGCGGCGATGTCCGGTCGGCAGATTAGAGGTTAAATATTTTAGTTAAGTGTTTCCGATGTGGGGGGGGGGCCTCGGTTAAGGGGTTAATAGGTAGTTTATCGGTGTTAGTGTACTTTTTAGCACTTTAGTTAAGAGCTTTATGTTCCGGCGTTAGCCCATAAAACTCTTAACTACTGACTTTTAAATGCGGTAGGAGTCTTGCCAGGAGAGGGTCTACCGCTTACTTTTTCAGGCGATCGTAATACCGGCGTTAGGAAAATCCCATTAAAAAGATAGGATACGCAATTGACGTAAGAGGATTTGCGGTAAGCTAAAATCGCGGAAAAAAACTAAATTTATGCTTACCTGATAAATTTCTTTCTTTTGCGATGTACCGAGTCCACGGTTTCATCCTTACTTGTGGGATATTATCCTTCCTAACAGGAAGTGGCAAAGAGAGCACTCACAGCAGAGCTGTCGATATAGCTCCCCCCTTAACTCCACCCCCCAGTCATTCGACCGAAGGCTTAGGAAGAAAAAGGAGAACTATAAGGTGCAGAGGTGACTGAAGTTTACAATAAAAAATACTATCTGTCTTGAATAGACAGGGCGGGCCGTGGACTTGGTACATCGCAAAAGAAAGAAATTTATCAGGTAAGTATAAATTTTGTTTTCTTTTGCAAGATGAACCGAGTCCACGGTTTCATACTTACTTGTGGGATACCAATACCAAAGCTTTAGGACACGGATGAAGGGAAGGACAAGACAGGAACCTAAACGGAAGGCACCACTGCTTGCAAAACCTTTCTCCCAAAAATAGCCTCTGAAGAAGCAAAAGTATCAAATTTGTAAAATTTGGAAAAGGTATGGAGCGAAGACCAAGTCGCAGCCTTACAAATTTGTTCAACAGAAGCATCATTTTTAAAAGCCCATGTGGAAGATACCGCTCTAGTAGAGTGAGCTGTAATTCTTTCAAGAGGCTGCTGTCCAGCAGTCTCATAAGCCAAACGGATTATGCTTTTCAGCCAAAAGGAAAGAGAGGTAGCCTTAGCCTTTTGACCCCTACGCTTTCCAGAGTAGACCACAAACAAAGAAGATGTTTGATGAAAATCTTTGGTTGCCTGCAAATAAAACTTCAAAGCACGAACCACTTCCAAGTTGTGCAACAAACGTTCCTTCTTCGAAGAAGGATTAGGACACAGAGAAGGAACAACAATTTCCTGATTGATATTCCTGTTAGTAACAACTTTAGGGAGGAACCCAGGTTTGGTACGCAAAACCACCTTATCAGCATGGAAAACCAGATAAGGCGAGTCACATTGTAATGCAGATAGTTCAGAAACTCTTCTAGCTGAAGAGATAGCAACTAGAAACAGAACTTTCCAAGATAGAAGCTTAATATCTATGGAATGCATGGGTTCAAACGGAACCCCCTGAAGAACTTTAAGAACTAAATTCAGACTCCATGGCGGAGCAACAGATTTAAACACAGGCTTGATTCTAACTAAAGCCTGACAAAAAGCCCGAACGTCTGGGACATCTGCCAGACGCTTGTGTAATAGAATAGACAAAGCTGATATCTGTCCTTTTAAGGAACTAGCTGACAATCCTTTCTCCAATCCCTCTTGGAGAAAAGACAAAATCCTAGGAATCCTGATCTTACTCCATGAGTAGCCTTTGGATTTGCACCAAAAAAGATATTTACACCATATCTTATGATAGATTTTCCTGGTGACAGGCTTTCGAGCCTTAATCAAGGTATCTATGACCGACTTAGAGAAACCCCGCTTTGATAAAATCAAGCGTTCAATCTCCAAGCAGTCAGTTGCAGAGAAATTAGATTTGGATGCTTGAACGGACCTTGAATCAAAAGGTCCTGTCTCAGTGGCAGAGTCCATGGTGGCAGAGATGACATGTCCACCAGGTCTGCATACCAAGTCCTGCGTGGCCACGCAGGTGCTATCAAAATCACCGAAGCCCTCTTCTGTTTGATTCTGGCAATCAGACGTGGAAGGAGAGGAAATGGTGGAAACACATAAGCCAGGTTGAACGACCAGCATACTGCTAGAGCATCTATCAGCCATAGAACAAGCTATTATGCTATTGTTCGTTTCCAGGTTGAGCGCTTCTCTCTTTTTATTTATGCAAATTATGACATTTTGGGAAGTCTCCCTAAGTGTGATGCGGGAATCCAGACGTGGACCCGTTGCTCAGTGTGCCTAGAGGGATATGGCTGCACCTCACTGACGAGGCCCACAATAGGCCGAAACGTACGTCTGGGGTTTTGCTGTTTCTCTCGTTCAGAGAAGGTTTGCCTGGTATTTCGGGGCTGGACTGTACTGTGAAGTCAGGATCAGACTGATATGCTTCAGGAAAGTTTTTCTCTGTGAAAGGCACATGTTGAGCAAAAAGAGGCTGCTTCTTGGGTGGTAACTAGCCATAGAACAAGCTATTATGCTATTGTTCGTTTCCAGGTTGAGCGCTTCTCTCTTTTTATTTATGCAAATTATGACATTTTGGGAAGTCTCCCTAAGTGTGATGCGGGAATCCAGACGTGGACCCGTTGCTCAGTGTGCCTAGAGGGATATGGCTGCACCTCACTGACGAGGCCCACAATAGGCCGAAACGTATGTCTGGGGTTTTGCTGTTTCTCTCGTTCAGAGAAGGTTTGCCTGGTATTTCAGGGCTGGACTGTACTGTGAAGTCAGGATCAGACTGATATGCTTCAGGAAAGTTTTTCTCTGTGAAAGGCACATGTTGAGCAAAACGATGCTGCTTCTTGGGTGGTAACTAGCCATAGAACAAGCTATTATGCTATTGTTCGTTTCCAGGTTGAGCGCTTCTCTCTTTTTATTTATGCAAATTATGACATTTTGGGAAGTCTCCCTAAATGTGATGAGGGAATCCAGACGTGGACCCGTTGCTCAGTGTGCCTAGAGGGATATGGCTGCACCTCACTGACGAGGCCCACAATAGGCCGAAACATACGTCTGGGGTTTTGCTGTTTCTCCCGTTCAGAGAAGGTTTGCCTGGTATTTCGGGGCTGGACTGTACCGTGAAGTCAGGATCAGACTGATATGCTTCAGGAAAGTTTTTCTCTGTGAAAGGCACATGTTGAGCAAAAAGAGGCTGCTCTTTGGGTGGTAACTAGCCATAGAACAAGCTATTATGCTATTGTTCGTTTCCAGGTTGAGCGCTTCTCTCTTTTTATTTATGCAAATTATGACATTTTGGGAAGTCTCCCTAAGTGTGATGCGGGAATCCAGACGTGGACCCGTTGCTCAGTGTGCCTAGAGGGATATGGCTGCACCTCACTGACGAGGCCCACAATAGGCTGAAACGTACGTCTGGGGTTTTGCTGTTTCTCTCGTTCAGAGAAGGTTTGCCTGGTATTTCGGGGCTGGACTGTACTGTGAAGTCAGGATCAGACTGATATGCTTCAGGAAAGTTTTTCTCTGTGAAAGGCACATGTTGAGCAAAAAGAGGCTGCTTCTTGGGTGGTAACTAGCCATAGAACAAGCTATTATGCTATTGTTCGTTTCCAGGTTGAGCGCTTCTCTCTTTTTATTTATGCAAATTATGACATTTTGGGAAGTCTCCCTAAGTGTGATGCGGGAATCCAGACGTGGACCCGTTGCTCAGTGTGCCTAGAGGGATATGGCTGCACCTCACTGATGAGGCCCACAATAGGCCGAAACGTACGTCTGGGGTTTTGCTGTTTCTCTCGTTCAGAGAAGGTTTGCCTGGTATTTCGGGGCTGGACTGTACTGTGAAGTCAGGATCAGACTGATATGCTTCAGGAAAGTTTTTCTCTGTGAAAGGCACATGTTGAGCAAAAAGAGGCTGCTTCTTGGGTGGTAACCAGCCATAGAACAAGCTATTATGCTATTGTTCGTTTCCAGGTTGAGCGCTTCTCTCTTTTTATTTATGCAAATTATTACATTTTGGGAAGTCTCCCTAAGTGTGATGCGGGAATCCAGACGTGGACCCGTTGCTCAGTGTGCCTAGAGGGATATGGCTGCACCTCACTGACGAGGCCCACAATAGGCCGAAACGTACGTCTGGGGTTTTGCTGTTTCTCTCGTTCAGAGAAGGTTTGCCTGGTATTTCGGGGCTGGACTGTACTGTGAAGTCAGGATCAGACTGATATGCTTCAGGAAAGTTTTTCTCTGTGAAAGGCACATGTTGAGCAAAAAGAGGCTGCTTCTTGGGTGGTAACTAGCCATAGAACAAGCTATTATGCTATTGTTCGTTTCCAGGTTGAGCGCTTCTCTCTTTTTATTTATGCAAATTATGACATTTTGGGAAGTCTCCCTAAGTGTGATGCGGGAATCCAGACGTGGACCCGTTGCTCAGTGTGCCTAGAGGGATATGGCTGCACCTCACTGACGAGGCCCACAATAGGCCGAAACGTACGTCTGGGGTTTTGCTGTTTCTCTCGTTCAGAGAAGGTTTGCCTGGTATTTCGGGGCTGGACTGTACTGTGAAGTCAGGATCAGACTGATATGCTTCAGGAAAGTTTTTCTCTGTGAAAGGCACATGTTGAGCAAAACGATGCTGCTTCTTGGGTGGTAACTAGCCATAGAACAAGCTATTATGCTATTGTTCGTTTCCAGGTTGAGCGCTTCTCTCTTTTTATTTATGCAAATTATGACATTTTCGGAAGTCTCCCTAAGTGTGAAGAGGGAATCCAGATGTGGACCCGTTGCTCAGTGTGCCTAGAGGGATATGGCTGCACCTCACTGACGAGGCCCACAATAGGCCGAAACGTACGTCTGGGGTTTTGCTGTTTCTCCAGTTCAGAGAAGGTTTGCCTGGTATTTCGGGGCTGGACTGTACCGTGAAGTCAGGATCAGACTGATATGCTTCAGGAAAGTTTTTCTCTGTGAAAGGCACATGTTGAGCAAAAAGAGGCTGCTTTTTGGGTGGTAACTAGCCATAGAACAAGCTATTATGCTATTGTTCGTTTCCAGGTTGAGCGCTTCTCTCTTTTTATTTATGCAAATTATGACATTTTGGGAAGTCTCCCTAAGTGTGATGCGGGAATCCAGACGTGGACCCGTTGCTCAGTGTGCCTAGAGGGATATGGCTGCACCTCACTGACGAGGCCCACAATAGGCTGAAACGTACGTCTGGGGTTTTGCTGTTTCTCTCGTTCAGAGAAGGTTTGCCTGGTATTTTGGGGCTGGACTGTACTGTGAAGTCAGGATCAGACTAATATGCTTCAGGAAAGTTTTTCTCTGTTAAAGGCACATGTTGAGCAAAAAGAGGCTGCTTCTTGGGTGGTAACTAGCCATAGAACAAGCTATTATGCTATTGTTCGTTTCCAGGTTGAGAGCTTCTCTCTTTTTATTTATGCAAATTATGACATTTTGGGAAGTCTCCCTAAGTGTGATGCGGGAATCCAGACGTGGACCCGTTGCTCAGTGTGCCTAGAGGGATATTGTCAGGGTTGGCTCCTGTACCTTTAAGTCAAACTTATTTATTCCTACTCCTCCCCCTTCCACCTGCCGATTAATGTTTAGTCTACCTGAATCTCATGTGAGAGGAAGCATACTCTGAACGTCCTGGCTATTTCTACAAAAGATATCTAAAGTACTGACTTATTTTCCTTCTACTAAGGACCAAAGGTTTTTAACCTTTCAAGATCTGTTTACAGTTTAAAGCAAAGTCGATTCGGCTAAAACCAAAGTTCTCAGCACGCTAACTGCAAACTGAAACCATTTCCACCTGTGGCTTAGATTCCTTACAAAAGACTCAGCGCTACCATATTCCCACTACAGTAGGATTACAATTCCTGTTCACGGGTGATACCCGTTCACGATAAACACCGTGCTTCCTATAGCACCGTTCTGCCTGCCAGCAATTCCTGAACTGTGATTGGTGTTCAGCAACACACCTCCCAGTCTGTACACGCTTGCTTCCACATAGACCCGGTCGAGGCAACTTCCACGCTGACTGCTTGCCAGCTAATCCTGCACTGTGATTGGAGGAAGAACACACAGGCACAAGACTCGCGCTGCAGCTGCAGCACGGACACCTCTCCCCTTTACAAGGCATACAAGGTACGCTCACATTACGAGTCGAACTGTTTTGCTTGTCACTACTAGTGGATATAACTTATATATATATATCATAGTTAAGCATTGACAAGAACTCCTAAAGATTGTACCACTTACTAAGGATTATTTGTCAACCTTCACATATGGGTATTTAAGAGACATTTATTCTGTAACACAGGAAGTTTCCAAATTACTCCTGTAACAAAGAAATACGTATCACCTCTAAAGTCTGACACTAACACTTCATAGAACTAGTCTGCAGTTGAGATCCTTCAACGTTGTATTAGGGATTACAGCACCCTGACATATTAATCGGCCTTAACCATGGATCCAGCAGACCTGCCTACGGTTGTATATAACCTGTCCCAGAGGGTTGAACAACTCTCCCAAGGTTTAAGGGAACTTCAGTTGCAAAACGATAGTCTCAGAGCTACAGTTAGGGATAACACCCCAGAACCTCAGGTCTGTTTACCTGAACGCTTCACAGGAGATAGGAAGCTTTTCAGACAGTTCAAGAACGCCTGTTATTTATTGTTCCAGATGAAGCCTAGGACATACAACACTGAAAGAATTAAGGTTATGACAGTTATCTCTTTCCTCACGGGAGAGCCCAGGGTATGGGCGGATACCTTTCTAGAGAATGAAGACCCTATTTTGGGTTCACTCACTGATTTTTTCTCTGAAATGAGCTCCTTATATGAAGACACCCAAAAACAACTGACAGCAGAGGCAAAGATGCGCTCCCTCAGACAAGGTAGACGTCCTGTCGAGGAGTATCTTTCGGAGTTTAAGCTCTATACAAAGGATTCTGAGTGGAGTGAGATCGCTCTCCGTAACCAATACCGGATAGGACTATCTGACAGTCTTAAGGACGAGTTAGCCCGAATCGAACTACCAAGATCCCTAGAAAATCTCATGGCACTCAGTGTCCAGATAGACAGGAGACTTCGAGAAAGAAGATCCGAACGCCAGCAGACAGAGGGAACCCAAAGGTACTATCCAGCACCCCAAACCAAGGATACCACCACTCCTATGGAGATTGGATTTACCAAAGGACCTCTCACGGTTGAAGAGAGACACAGAAGACAACAGAAGAATCTCTGTATGTACTGTGCATCTCCAACCCATCTAGTAAAAGAATGCCCACTACTACAGCGTCAGAAAAGAAGTAAGCCAAAAAATATATATCATTGCTTGACTAACAAAATCTTGAACGCTGCTTACTGTACCATGTCTCTCTCTTTACAGTGGGATCAGCAAGTGCTACAAGCTGAAGCAATCGTTGACTCAGGAGCTTACTCTAATTTCCTTGACTTAACACTTGTAAAAAAGAATAAAATTCCACTAATTCTGAAAGCAAAACCTGTCTCCATTCGTGTTATTGATGGCACATATGTTACCTCTGGTCCTGTAACCCACCACACGATCCCTCTTAAGGTCACTACTGGAGAAGGTCATATTGAATACATCACCTTTGATGTCATTCTGTCTCCTCTATATCCAGTAGTTTTGGGTCTCTCATGGTTGCAAAAACACCATCCCACCATTTCTTGGCAAACACTACATGTTGATCTAAATTCTACATATTGCCTCAATACCTGTTACCCTCATCAACAACTCCTCCACACTTCACAAGGGGCCATACCCCAAGAATACGCTGAGTATATGGATGTGTTCAATAAAAAACAAGCTGAACACTTACCGCCCCACCGTATATACGATTGCCCTATAGACCTACTACCCGGTTCCGATATACCCTATGGGCACATTTATCCTCTCTCCCAGCCTGAATTGGAGCATCTTAAAGAATACCTCGAGGAGAACCTCAAAAAGGGGTTCATCAGACCATCCACCTCTCCTGCTGGAGCAGGCATTTTCTTTGTGAGGAATAAGGATAAGTCCCTACGCCCTATAATCGACTATAGGGAATTGAACAAACGGACCCAGAAGAATAGATATCCCCTTCCGCTTATACCCGAATTAGTCGAGCGGTTAAGCAAGGCAACTGTCTATACGAAGCTGGACCTCAGGGGTGCCTACAATCTCGTACGAATCAGGGAGGGCGATGAGTGGCTCACCGCATTTCGGACCCGTTATGGGCTTTATGAGTATATGGTGATGCCGTTTGGGCTCTGTAACGCCCCGGCCACGTTCCAGTATTTCATTAATGACATCTTCAGGGACTTATTGGACGTGTGCCTTGTCATTTATCTCGACGACATCCTGATATACTCCGACAACCTGCAAGACCACAAGAAGCATGTACGGTGGGTCCTAGAACGCCTAAGAACACATCACTTATATGCCAAGCTTGAAAAATGCACCTTCCATACCTATGAGATTACCTTCCTCGGCTACAAGATATCCTCATCCGGAGTACAAATGGAGGAAGGAAAAATTGAAGCTATACAGAAGTGGCCCATACCCACTTCCAAAAAGGATGTTCAAAGGTTTCTAGGATTCGCCAACTTCTATAGAAAATTCATCAAAGGGTTCTCCAATATCGCCAGACCACTCAGTGCCCTTACAGGCTCTCAGTCACATTTCCGTTGGAACCCTGAAGCACAATCAGCTTTTGACAGCCTCAAGAAATCATTCACAACAGCTCCTATTCTCCAATTCCCAGACACTGGGTTACAGTTTATCCTTGAGGTGGACGCCTCAGATTATGCTCTGGGTGCTATACTGTCCCAAAGGAAATCTCCCACTGATCCGATACATCCTGTCGCTTTTTATTCAAGACTGATGACTCCTCCTGAACGTAACTATCCCATTGGGGAGAAAGAGCTTCTCGTTATTAAGGCATCTTTAGAACACTGGAGACACCTACTTGAGGGAGCATCATTTCCAATTCTCATATACACGGATCACCGTAATCTTGAATATCTCCAATCAAGCAAAGCCCTCTCGGCACGTCAAGTCCGTTGGAGTCTGTTCTTCACAAGATTCCAATTCCATATCACATACAGACCAGGTGCAAAAAACGGTAAGGCAGACTCGTTGTCCAGACAGTTCCCTCGTCCAACCCAATCTTCACCGGTACAACCCATACTCTCGCCCCAACAATTCATTGGTGTAGTTGAAGATTCCACCCAAACCTTGAAGACACATCAAAGGATTGATACAACTCTTCCAAAACATAACCAACAAGTTGATTCCAGGGGTATAGCTCATGTACAAGGAAGGATTTACATACCCCCGGCATTAAGGAATGACATACTCCACGATCATCATGATTCACCTCTGGCGGGACATCCTGGGATCAATAAAACAACTGAACTAGTCAAGAGGAACTATTGGTGGCCTAACATTCAACAATCTGTTGACCAATACATCAAGAGTTGTCATATATGTGCTGTGTCAAAATCCGAAAAGGCTAAACCTTATGGTATGTTAAAACCTCTTCCTATCCCAGACAGACCCTGGCATACTGTAGGGATAGACTTCATAGTTGATTTGCCTTCATCCAATCAATCAACTACGATCATGGTGGTTGTGGACATCTTAACCAAAATGGCACACTTTCTACCCTACAAGAAACTACCCACCGCTGCAGAAACCTCCAATTTGTTCCTCTCACACATAGTTCGCATACATGGCTTGCCATCCATTATTGTATCCGATAGGGGTTCACAGTTTACCTCAAGGTTCTGGAGGCAATTGTGTAAAGTTCTCAAAATTGACCATCGCTACAGTACGGCATTCCATCCCCAAACAAATGGTCAGATGGAACGTGTCAACCAGTGGATTGAACAATACATTAGATGTTATTGTTCCCACCAACAGGATCAGTGGCTGTATAACTTACCTATGGCAGAGTTTGCCTACAAAAACACACTCAACAGCTCTACTAAGAATACTCCGTTCTTCGCCAACTATGGGTATCATCCAACCTTTCATCTCCACCCTCATCTCAACACTACATCACCTGTAATAGATGACACGACTAACACGCTTCTTGAAGTGTTCACCTTCCTAAAGGAGAATGTTAGGGCAGCCCAGCAGAGACAAAAACATTATTTTGATATGAAGAGACGTCCTCCACCCAGATATCAAGAAGGTGATATGGTTTGGCTGTCAACTCGACATATGAAGCTGAGAACTCCTAGTCGGAAGTTTTCTCATCTCTTTATTGGACCTTACAAAATCATCAAGGTCGTTAATGAAAACGCTGTGACTCTAGAACTACCACCTGAAATTCCTGTTCATCCCACATTCCACGTTTCCTTGCTGAAACCTTATGTACCTACTCGTCAACAGGATGCTTCTTCCAGCTCCCCACCTGTGATACAGGAGGAAACAGTTTACGAAGTGTCTGACATTCTCGACTCAAGACTTTCCCGTGGGGTGTTACAGTACCTCATTCGTTGGAAAGGATACTCCCAAGATGAGGACTCTTGGGAGCCCTACTCCAACATCAATGCCTCTCGTTTGGTTAGGCGGTTCCACATGCTTCATCCAGATAAACCTGCTCTCTCTGCTGCGGTGCAGCACCTTTGACGGGGGGACCTGTCAGGGTTGGCTCCTGTACCTTTAAGTCAAACTTATTTATTCCTACTCCTCCCCCTTCCACCTGCCGATTAATGTTTAGTCTACCTGAATCTCATGTGAGAGGAAGCATACTCTGAACGTCCTGGCTATTTCTACAAAAGATATCTAAAGTACTGACTTATTTTCCTTCTACTAAGTACCAAAAGTTTTTAACCTTTCAAGATCTGTTTACAGTTTAAAGCAAAGTCGATTCGGCTAAAACCAAAGTTCTCAGCACGCTAACTGCAAACTGAAACCATTTCCACCTGTGGCTTAGATTCCTTACAAAAGACTCAGCGCTACCATATTCCCACTACAGTAGGATTACAATTCCTGTTCACGGGTGATACCCGTTCACGATAAACACCGTGCTTCCTATAGCACCGTTCTGCCTGCCAGCAATTCCTGAACTGTGATTGGTGTTCAGCAACACACCTCCCGGTCTGTACACGCTTGCTTCCACATAGACCCGGTCGAGGCAACTTCCACGCTGACTGCTTGCCAGCTAATCCTGCACTGTGATTGGAGGAAGAACACACAGGCACAAGACTCGCGCTGCAGCTGCAGCACGGACACCTCTCCCCTTTACAAGGCATACAAGGTACGCTCACATTACGAGTCGAACTGTTTTGCTTGTCACTACTAGTGGATATAACTTATATATATATATATCATAGTTAAGCATTGACAAGAACTCCTAAAGATTGTACCACTTACTAAGGATTATTTGTCAACCTTCACATATGGGTATTTAAGAGACATTTATTCTGTAACACAGGAAGTTTCCAAATTACTCCTGTAACAAAGAAATACGTATCACCTCTAAAGTCTGACACTAACACTTCATAGAACTAGTCTGCAGTTGAGATCCTTCAACGTTGTATTAGGGATTACAGCACCCTGACAGATATGGCTGCACCTCACTGAGGAGGCCCACAATAGGCTGAAATGTACGTCTGGGGTTTTGCTGTTTCTCTCGTTCAGAGAAGGTTTGCCTGGTATTTCGGGGCTGGACTGTACTGTGAAGTCAGGATCAGACTGATATGCTTCAGGAAAGTTTTTCTCTGTGAAAGGCACATGTTGAGCAAAAAGAGGCTGCTTCTTGGGTGGTAACCAGCCATAGAACAAGCTATTATGCTATTGTTCGTTTCCAGGTTGATCGCTTCTCTCTTTTTATTTATGCAAATTATGACATTTTGGGAAGTCTCCCTAAGTGTGATGCGGGAATCCAGACGTGGACCCGTTGCTCAGTGTGCCTAGAGGGATATGGCTGCACCTCACTGACGAGGCCCACAATAGGCCGAAACGTACGTCTGGGGTTTTGCTGTTTCTCTCGTTCAGAGAAGGTTTGCCTGGTATTTCGGGGCTGGACTGTACTGTGAAGTCAGGATCAGACTGATATGCTTCAGGAAAGTTTTTCTCTGTGAAAGGCACATGTTGAGCAAAAAGAGGCTGCTTCTTGGGTGGTAACCAGCCATAGAACAAGCTATTATGCTATTGTTCGTTTCCAGGTTGAGCGCTTCTCTCTTTTTATTTATGCAAATTATGTCATTTTGGGAAGTCTCCCTAAGTGTGATGCGGGAATCCAGACGTGGACCCGTTGCTCAGTGTGCCTAGAGGGATGTGGCTGCACCTCACTGACGAGGCCCACAATAGGCTGAAACGTACGTCTGGGGTTTTGCTGTTTCTCTCGTTCAGAGAAGGTTTGCCTGGTATTTCGGGGCTGGACTGTACTGTGAAGTCAGGATCAGACTGATATGCTTCAGGAAAGTTTTTCTCTGTGAAAGGCACATGTTGAGCAAAAAGAGGCTGCTTCTTGGGTGGTAACCAGCCATAGAACAAGCTATTATGCTATTGTTCGTTTCCAGGTTGAGCGCTTCTCTCTTTTTATTTATGCATCTATCAGTACTGCCTGAGGATCCCTCGACCTGGATCCGTAACGAGGAAGTTTGGCGTTCTGACGAGACGCCATCAGATCCAATTCTGGTGTGCTCCATAGCTGAACCAGTTGAGCAAACACCTCCGGATGGAGTTCCCACTCCCCCGGATGAAAACTCTGACGACTTAGAAAATCTGCCTCCCAGTTCTCTACCCCTGGGATATAGATCGCTGATAGATGGCAAGAGTGAGTCTCTGCCCATCGGATTATTTTGGAAACTTCTATCATCACTAAGGAACTCCTTTTTCCTCCCTGATGATTGATATAAGCCACAGTCGTGATGTTGTCCGACTGAAATCTGATGAATCTGGCCGAAGCCAGCTGAGGCCACGCCTGAAGAGCATTGAATATCGCTCTTAATTCCAGAATATTTATCAGTAGGAGAACCTCCTCCGGAGTCCACAAACCCTGTGCTTTCAGGGAATTCCAGACTGCACCCCAGCCCAGTAGGCTGGCGTCTGTCGTCACTATAACCCACACTGGCCTGCGGAAACACATTCCCTGGGACAGGTGATCCTGTGACAACCACCAAAGAAGAGAATCTCTGGTCTCCTGATCCAGATTTATCTGAGAAGATAAATCTGCATAATCCCCATTCCACTGTCTGAGCATGGATAGTTGCAGTGGTCTGAGATGTAAGCGAGCATATGGAACTACATCCATTGCTGCTACCATTAGTCTGATTAACTCCATACACTGAGCCACTGACGGCCGAGGAATGGAATGAAGAGCTCGGCAGGTCGTCAAAATCTTTGATTTCCTGACCTCCGTCAGAAATATTTTCATGTCCACCGAGTCTATCAGAGTCCCTACAAATGAATCTCTTGTGAGAGGGGAAAGAGAACTCTTTTTTACGTTCACCTTCCACCCATGAGATCTTAGAAAGGCCAACACTAAGTCTGTGTGAGACTTGGCTAGTTGGAAAGTCGACACTTGAATTAGGATGTCTTCTAGATACAGCGCCACTGCTATGCCCCGCGGCCTTAGGACCGCCAGAAGGGACTCTAGCACCTTTGTGAAGATTCTTGGTGCCGTGGCCAACCCGAAGAGAAGAGCCACAAACTGGTAATGCTTGTCCAGAAAAGCAAATCTGAGGAATTGGTGATGATCTTTGTGGATAGGAATGTGCAAATACACATCCTTTAAGTCCACGGTGGTCATATATTGACCCTCCTGGATCAGTGGTAAAATAGTCTGAATGGTCTCCATCTTGAAGAATGGAACTCTTAGGAATGGTTTAGGATCTTGAGATCTAGAATAGGTCTGAAGGTTCCCTCTTTTTTGGGAACCACAAACAGATTGGAGTAGAACCCCTGCCCCTGTTCTTTTTTCGGAACTGGGCAGATCACTCCCATGGTAAAAAGGTCTTCTACACAGCGTAAGAACGCCTCTCTTTTTGTCTGGTTTACAGACAATTGAGAAAGATGGAATCTCCCCATTGGAGGAGAATCTTTGAAATCTAGAAGATACCCCTGGGTTACGATTTCTACAGCCCAGGAATCCTGAACGTCTTTTGCCCAGGCCTGAGAAAAGAGAGAGAGCCTGCCCCCTACTAGATCCGGTCCCGGATCGGGGGCTACCCCTTCATGCTGTCTTGGTGGCAGCAGCAGGCTTCTTGGCCTGTTTACCCTTGTTCCAAGCCTGGTTAGGTCTCCAGACTGGCCTGGATTGAGCGAAATTCCCCTCTTGCTTTGCAGCAGGGGAGGAGGAAGCGGGACCACCCTTGAAGTTTCGAAAGGAACGAAAATTATTTTGTTTGGTCCTCATCTTGTTGGACTTATCCTGAGGGAGGGCATGACCCCTCCCTCCAGTGATATCTGAAATAATCTCTTTCAGTTCAGGCCCGAATAGGGTCTTATCCTTGAAAGAGATGGACAAAAGCTTAGATTTTGATGACACATCAGCCGACCAGGACTCAAGCCATAACGCTCTACGCGCTAAAATGGCAAAACCTGAATTCTTTGCCGCTAATTTAGCCAGATGAAAAGCGGCGTCTGTAATAAAATAATTAGCTAGTATAAGAGCCTTAATTCTATACAGAATATCATCTTCCAGAGCCTCAAACCAAAAGGCAGCTGCAGTGGTTACAGGAACAATGCACGCTATAGGCTGGAGAAGAAAACCCTAATGAACAAAAAATTTCTTTAGGAGACCCTCTAACTTTTTATCCATAGGATCTTTGAAAGCACAACTGTCCTCAATAGGTATAGTTGTACGCTTTGCCAAAGTAGAAATGGCTCCCTCCAACTCAGGGACCATCTGCCATGAGTCCCGCATGGTGTCAGATATGGGAAACATCTTCTTAAAAACAGGAGGGGGAGCGAACGGAATACCTGGTCTATCCCACTCCTTAGTAGCAATGTCCGAAATCCTCTTAGGGACCGAAAAAACATCAGTGTAAACCGGAACCTCTAAATATTTGTCCATTTTACACAATTTCTCTGGAACTACAATAGGGTCACAATCATCCAAAATTGCTAAAACCTCCCTGAGCAATAAGCGGAGGTGTTCTAGCTTCAATTTAAAGGCCGTCATATCTGAATTTGTCTGAGGGAACATCTTTCCTGAATCAGAAATCTCTCCCTCAGATAGTAAATCCCTCATCCCTACCTCTGAACATTGTGAGGGCATATCGGATACGGCTACTAAAGCATCAGAAGACTCAGCATTTGTTCTTAACTCAGAGCTACTGCGCTTCCCTTGCAACCCAGGCAGTTTAGATAAAACCTCTGTGAGAGTAGTATTCATAACTGAGGCCATATCTTGCAAGGTGAAAGAATTAGACACACTAGAGGTACTTGGCGTCACTTGTGCGGGCGTTACTGGTTGTGACACTTGGGGAGAACTAGATGGCAAAACCTGATTTCTTTCTGTCTGAGAATCACCTAGTGCCAAACTCTTATAAGTCAAAATATGCTGTTTGCAATTTATGGACATATCAGTACAGGTGGGACACATTCTGAGAGGGGGTTCCACAATGGCTTCTAAACAAATTGAGCAATGAGTTTACTCAATGTCAGACATGTTGAACAGGTGTTACGGTTGCTTCCAGGCTGGCTGGAAATTGGACCGTAGAAAAGGATGCTCCTAGCGCTCCCCAAAGGATCATCAGCACCGTAGTCAGCAATCCCTGTAGTGATATTAGCTGGCCCCTACAAACATGAGTCAAAGCTGCATGTTAGAGGGACAGATTAGGTCTGATGTGCTGGAGCACACAGCCTGCTTTTTATTGAGGTTACATGCAAACAGGACACTCTCAGGGGGAGGCATAAAATCCCCCATCACACATTTGATATTAGATAGAGAGACACTCCCTTTGACAGGCCACAACATTACTTCAGCAGATAACAAGTTACACACAATAAAACAATGCAGTCCACCTTATCACTAGCAGTCTGATTAGACAATGGTAAGGTTTGTCACTAAACCTAATTAGAGCTGATCCCAGCAAACTTGCATTTAGAAAGCTTCTTGAAGCTCAACAAAATTAACTCTTAATGGCACACAATGAAAACCAATGCCTCTGTAACAGTGCTCCCCCTCTGTGGACACTCTGCCTGTGTGGCAACTGGCTCAGCAAGTCCCATTCACTGAACCAAGTGGGAGAAAGCCAGGGACAAGCTATTTTACAGGTCTGGGGACATAGTCTTAAAGGGGCATTGTTCATCAAAGTCACAATATGTCCCCAGACGGTTCTTAAAGGGCCATACACACCCAATAAAAGTTAATATGTTCTCAGGGGCACAATCTTCCAGGGGCCATAGTCATGAGGAAGGAGGCTGGCAAATAGGCTTCTCCACGATCCATGGAAGCAGGGCAATTTTTTATTTAAAGGGCCAGTTACAAATAGCAGTTTGTAACATATCTCCCCTTTTGGAGGGAGACTAACCAGGCACCTGACCTTCTGTCGGTCAGTGCCTAAGTTAGTCTCGCAACCCACCCACAAATAAACATTAGCAGCAAAGTAGCCCCCCCACAATACATAGTACTGGCCTGTAGGTTCCAGGTTGTAGGATGAAAGTGTAGCATCCTCGGCCTTCCTGGCACAGCTGGGCAAATAGCTGATGGTACTTGGGGGGCAGAGGATTCGGTGGCTTCCGGTGGGAGGAGTGTGGTGCAGGAGCGCGCGCTCTACAGCTCGAGTAAGAAGAGCAAACCTTTCAATCTACCCCGCAAAGAGTACCCCTATAGCCGTGGAACACTATACCGGCCAGGGAAGGACTGAAGAGAGTTTGCACGGAAGCCACATTTGCCACCAGCGGCCGGCTGGCATCGGCCACAAGCAGTAAAAAAATCTTTCAGTGACCAAGGCAAGCCGGGTGGTGACGCAGTTTTTTGGTGCGCAGGAATACGTCCGGGAACGGACTTAGAGGTACCTGAGAGATACCGCAACATCACGAAGTAAGGTGCAGAGTGTCCCACGGAACCAGTGAGATAATCTTACAAGGCCGGTTTTACCTCCCTGCCGGGATCGCTCGTGAGGTGTCACGTTTGGTGCTGGATATAGGGAGGTGCCGGTGAAGTGAGAAGGAGCATCTCTGTGGGGAACCAGAAAATCTGGGAGGAAAAGCGCAAGTATCTGATAAAAATATCTGTCACCACCTGTGTCACTGTATGCTTGTTTGGGAACGTTTTTAAAAGTGAATCATAGACCTTTACTTTGGTAACCTGTGTGTGGTTATAGCTGGTGCGAGTACCCAAGACATTCAGCGGGTTGAAGCAAGCACAGAAAGTAAGGCCTGTCTTAAATTTTACATCTAGCAGAAAGGTTAAAGATAAGAAAAGATAAGGTGTATTTCTCAGAAACACTGGCATAAGTATTGCTTAAAGACCAATCCTCTTATATAAATCCATTATACAGTAAAAAGGGGGAACTTTGGAGACAAAGCTGTGTGAGTTATATGGAGCTTTTTTGAGTACATCTGAGCAGGTTGCGTCAGGAGGCACAAGTCCAATAAAACCTGGATGGTTAAAATCGGGCCTTGGGTTCTAGAGGTAACTGGCTGACAGACACTAGCCATAAGTCATGGACTTGATAAAGAAGAAACGAGGCAAATAAAATAAAGGGTTGGAGCAGAGACATACAAGAAATTTCCACGCTCTGTTGCTTTTATGACTGCAAATCTGTATTGTATTCAGTGGTTCATAGCCACTGGTCAGCCTTAATAGACTATATGGAAGACCCGGCAGTGGGGATAACATATCAAGCTATTAAAGGAAAGGAAATTTCCCTGCTGCTACTTACAAGTGATAGAGAATTTTGAATAGACTGCCAAGAAAAAAAAAAAAAGGGGGCTCTATACCCGTGCATAATTGAGTTGATTTATGGACGTGTCCAGAATAAGGACAGTTAACGGCTAACATATGACTCTCCTTTATTCTATTGTTTTTTCTTGTTTTCTGTTCTTGGTCTTTATGTGTATATAACCACCTGAGACACATGTATTGGGGCTACAAAATTGTATTATTGTTAAGACTGTTAAGATGGAATGTTGGTTTATTGGTTACAACACAGCAGACTATGTGATATAACAACATTTAAGTAAAGCTAAGTGTTCTGCTGTTTCCCGATAGGAACAGATAGTGTACTTAGAGATAGTAGCCCGATGGTCTGTATAGGTCCTAACAATAGTGTTTTGTTTGCATCCCATGTCCCTTACTCTATTTTTCTTCCTTATTCTTTTTCTTTTTTCTCTCAAGTGCATTTACACGAGAATATTCTGAATTTTGCTTGGCGTCATAAGCACATAGATAAAGTCACAATAGGTTTTTCTTGAAAGAATCTATCTTTTTTTTTTTTTTTTTTTTTTCTCACTTGTTCACTCTAGTATAGATTATTCACTTGTTTTACTTCATAGTTAAGTTCACACGTGTTTATTTCATTGTGAGGATGTTTTGTTTTTGACAAATTTCACAACCTAGGTGTCTAGGCTTAATGTTTTTCTAAATGACAGAATAATAGGTTTCACTTTAGTTTTTAATTTTCTTTCCTTTAATGGAGAGATTTATCACTTCAGCAAAAGTTAAATCGCCAGCAATGCCACCTAAACAACGTGAGAAAAAATCAAAACTTATTGATATGGAACAGAGTATGGAGGGTCAGGTACTACAAGCGGGTAACTATGATACTCAAAATTTATTACAGCAAATTTCTGAATTAATAGTACCCCAACTTAATGCAATTAAAACCGAGATATCTGGTCTTACTGAAGAGATTAGACATTTTTCCAACAGGTTAGGGGAAGCAGAAATGAGAATTTCGGACTTGGAAGATCAGGTGGCCACGCAGGATAAGTTATATAAAACACAACAGGATATAATCAAAAACATGCAATTTAAAGTTGAAGAGCTAGAGGATCGCGCACGTAGGAACAACGTGAAAATAATAGGGCTCCCAGATATCCCTCAATACCAAGATTTAATTAAATTTACTGCCAAAGATTTACCAACGTTACTGGGTTTACAAACCTCAGATGTGTCTTTTTTGGTAGAAAGGGCCCACAGACTAGGCTCCCCTAGAGTAGATAGTAATGGCACAAATAAGCCTAGGGCCATTATGGTAAAATACCTTAATTTTCAAGATAAAATTTCAATCATGAGACAGTTCAGACAAAAAAGCCCATTAATGATAGGTCAAGAGAAAATCTTGTTATTTCAGGACTATTCTAATGAAACTTCCATAAAACGCAGAGAAATGTCACCCTTTTGTACGGCGCTAATACAAAAAGGCATACAGGCCAGACTCATGTACCCCGCTAAAATATGTTTTAAACATAATAATGAAAATATTACATTAAAATCTCTGCAAGAAGCCAAAGAATATATTAAGTCTTTATAAGGGAATATAAAGTACTGGCTTCTACAATATTAGGTTTTTATTACGTCGTAAATGGTATAGTGGTATGGCCCAGCTATGTAAAGACTTAAAAGGTTCTATAATAGGAAATTATGTTAGGATGTTTGATTGGTATTGGTTTTGTTTTCCCTTTTTTTTTTTTTTATTGTGTTTTAAGACTCAGAAACTGCAATGGTTAACTTAGTATCATGGAACGTGGGGGGATAACCTCTCCAGCCAAAAGGTCTATAATTTTAAAACTATTAAAGAAAAAAAACCCAGATATAGCTCTCTTGCAAGAGACACACTTGCAAGAGGCAGAAATGGTGAAACTTAAATGTAAATGGGTAGGAGAGGTAATTGCTGCTCCTGGACCTAACCGGAAGAGAGGGGTAGCGGTTTTATTCTCTAAGAAGTTTAAATATAAAATTATAGTACAGGAAAGGGATCCGGGGGGGGGAAATACATTATATTTGGAATTGAACATGGTAACGCCTCATTATTTATATGTAATGTATATGGCCCCAATAGATTAGAGCCAGGGTTCTGGGATGATTTGTATGTTAAACTTTTTCCCTATATTAACAAGAATATGATTATTGCAGGAGATTTTAACATGACACCAGTTCCTGTGGTGGATAGAATAAGAGCTGGTAATCGACCTATAGGTAGAAAAGCGGAAGAAAAATTATTTAAAGCCTTTCGGTACTTGGGGGGCAGAGGCCAGCGGCACTCTGCCCTGGTGCCAGCGCTTCTGCTGGGGTGAGGGGTTTGCAGGCCAGTCCTGTAACAAGGGGGTCTGTAGGGCAGAGGCCAGCAGCGCTCTGTCCTGATGCCAGCTCTTCTGCTGGGGTGAGGGGTTTGCAGGCCAGCCCTGTAACAAGGGGGTCTGTAGGGCAGAGGCCAGCAGCGCTCTGTCCTAATGCCAGCTCTTCTGCTGGGGGCATTGGGGCATAGTCCTGCCCGGTGGCAAAGGGAACATGGGGGCAGTGGGGGTTAACATCTCCACTGTTAACCCTGGTCCCAAGTTAGGAGTTAGCTGGAGAATGGAGACTGGGCTCCCAATCCACTGCATCTCACTCTGCTGATGGGGGACAGGAGCAACTGTCTCTGCCCCCTGTGCTGTAAGTGCAGAGACCACGGTCCCATCTGCACGGTTGTGGGGCTTACTGTCTCCCCCTGGTGCGTTAAGCTGCCGCTGGGGAGAGGGGGTAACAAGCTCCTCTCCCATACATACTTCCAGCCGCTGGGGAATGGAGTCTGGGCTCACAATTCCCTGCATATTCCTCTGCTGCTGGGGGACAGGACCAACTGTCTCTGCCCCCTGTAACTCAGCCTGCCGCTGGGGAATGGAGTCTGGGCTCCCAATTCCCTGAAATTCACTCTGCTGCTGGGGGACAGGACCAACTGTCTCTGCCCCCTGTAACTCAGCCTGCTGCTGGGGAATGGAGTCTGGGCTCCCAATTCCCTGCAATTCACTCTGCTGCTGGGGGACAGGACCAACTGTCTCTGCCCCCTGTAACTCAGCCTGCCGCTGGGGAATGGAGCCTGGGCTCCCAATTCCCTGCATATTCCTCTGCTGCTGGGGGACAGGACCAACTGTCTCTGCCCCCTGTAACTCATTTTCTCGCTGGAGAGCAGGTGTCCATACCCCCAAACTCCACAGTTGGCGCTCAAAGGCTCGTGCCGCTTCATTCTCAGTAGCCAATTTTCGGATGATTCGACTGACTACCTCCTGTGCAGGATCTGGACCATATCGGACTAGCCACCTCTTTACCTCTGGAACGAAATCAGCGCCCTCATAGCGACGGATCAGGTTGAGGTGCTCTTCACAGGGTTCTGACCAGTATCTTGTCAGCTCCATGCTGCTGTAGGTAGGGACGCTGCGCAGTGGCTAGCGTTGCCCTCAATAACTCTCCTACGATACCAGTGCTGTTGGGGTGCTGCTCCTTGCGCTAGGACGCTATCCCACCGCTGCCGCCAAATGTTACGGTTGCTTCCAGGCTAGCTGGAAGTTGGACCGTAGAAAAGGATGCTCCTAGTGCTCCCCAAAGGATCATCAGCACCATAGTCAGCAATCCCTGTAGTGATATTAGCTGGCCCCTACAAACATGAGTCAAAGCTGCAAGTTAGAGGGACAGAATAGGTCTGATGTGCTGGAGCACACAGCCTGCTTTTTATTGAGGTTACATGCAAACAGGACACTCTCAGGGGGAGGTATAAAATCCCCCATCACACATTTGATATTAGATAGAGAGACACTCCCTTTGACAGGCCACAACATTACTTCAGCAGATAACAAGTTACACACAATAAAACAATGCAGTCCACCTTATCACTAGCAGTCTGATTAGACAATGGTAAGGTTTATCACTAAACCTAATTAGAGCTGATCCCAGCAAACTTGCATTTAGAAAGCTTCTTGAAGCTCAACAAAAATAACTCTTAATGGCACACAATGAAAACCAATGCCTCTGTAACAGTGCTCCCCCTCTGTGGACACTCTGCCTGTGTGGCAACTGGCTCAGCATGTCCCATTCACTGAACCAAGTGGGAGAAAGCCAGGGACAAGCTATTTTACAGGTCTGGGGACATAGTCTTAAAGGGGCATTGTTCATCAAAGTCACAATATGTCCCCAGACGGTTCTTAAAGGGCCATACACACCCAATAAAAGTTAATATGTTCTCAGGGGCACAATCTTCCAGGGGCCATAGTCATGAGGAAGGAGGCTGGCAAATAGGCTTCTCCACGATCCATGGAAGCAGGGCAATTTTTCATTT
This sequence comes from Bombina bombina, assembly GCF_027579735.1. Lineage (NCBI taxonomy): Eukaryota > Metazoa > Chordata > Amphibia > Anura > Bombinatoridae > Bombina > Bombina bombina. The sequence goes on along the minus strand of NC_069505.1, from coordinate 199,129,869 downwards.
AAAGGGCCAGTTACAAATAGCAGTTTGTAACAACAGGCTAGTAATAAGACAATCAAGCTTGGAAACACTTTATTTAATGAAAAAACAACAAAGATAAAAAACGGTACTGTGCCTTTAAGAGAAAAAAAAGGCATACACAAAGTGCAAAACTGCTTAAAATTACCACAAATTTTCCCGAAATTTTTACAGTAGAATCATTAAGCATTGGTAAGATTGCACCACAAGCAATTTAAACAATTAACCCCCAAAATGAAAACCGGATTGACAAAATGCCAAAGACCGGTAAAAACCCCTGTCAGCACCTTGCTACAGCTCTGCTGTGGTGCCTACCTGCCCTTAGGGATTGGTAATGTGGGGATAAACCTTTGATTTCACCAGGACCCTCCGGTGTTGTAGCTTGCTGCTTGTCTAAAGAAAATAACTGCGCAACTGAGGCGCGAAAATAGGCCCCTAACAAGCGTTTTTACAGCCATGTGGGTTTTAACAAACCCCAAAAAGCCAAGCGTACCCTCAATACAGTGGTCCCTTAAAGTAATATTAACAGCACTCCCAAAACACACAAACGTTTGCCATATATTATTCAAACTGAGTGTTAACCAAAATTCAGCCCTTTATGCAAGCTTAGTAATGCCTCTATAATCCTAGGATTACTGCTTACCCTTCCCCTCATGGGGATACTGTCAGCCTTTCTGAAATATCACAGTCTCTCCAGAAAAAATGACTGAACATACCTCATTGCTGTATAGGAAGAAACAGTTCCTCACACTGAAGTTTTCCTGTACTCCTCAGCTTCTGTGGGAACAGCAGTGGACCTTAGTTACAACTGCTAAGATCATCATCCTCTAGGCAGAAATCTTCATCCATCTCCTGCCTAAGAGTAAACAGTACACACCGGTACCATTTAAAAATAACAAACTCTTGCTTGAAGAAAAATAAAAACTAACAGTTTAACACCTCTTTCCCTACCCTTCCTGCTTAGAGCCGGCAAAGAGAATGACTGGGGGGTAGAGTTAAGGGGGGAGCTATATAGACAGCTCTGCTGTGGGTGCTCTCTTTGCCACTTCCTGTTAGGAAGGATAATATCCCACAAGTAAGGATGAAACCGTGGACTCTGTACATCTTGCAAAAGAAAAGTGAGCGGTAGACCCTCTCTTGCCTGACTCGTAATACCAGCGGGCGTTAAAAAGCAGCGTTGGGACCCCTCAACGCTACTTTTTAAGGCTATTGCAAGATTCATAATCTAGCCGTTAGTCTGCCCGCTGTCATTTGCCCTCAGAATCACTAACTCTGTAACTGCATAAACAAGTGGCAAAAAAAGGTCTATTTCTTCAACTGACTGTCACTTACCATGAACAGCTCACTTTATCCTATTGTTTAATGCTTATCTGCGTGTTACGGAAATCTCTGAGCATGCATTGATGTTCTAGTGTTAGTGTATATGTGCTAGTGTAAGTGTAAATGTTCTAGCGTTAGTGTATATGTGCAAGTGTTAATTAGCATATATTTGCTAGTGTTAGTGAGTGTATGTGTTCTAGTGTTACTGTATATGTGCTAGTGTCTGTGAGTCATTGTGTGTTAGTGTATATGTGCTAGTGTAAGTGAGTGTATGTGTGCTAGTGTTACTGTATATGTGCTAGTGTTAGTGTATATGTGCTAGTGTTAGTGAGTGTATGTGTGCTAGTGTTACTGTATATGTGCTAGTGTTAGTGTATATGTGCTAGTGTTGGTGAATATGTGCTAACGTTAGCATATATGTGCAAGTGTTAATCAGCGTATATTTGCTAGTGTTAGTGAGTGTATATTTGCTAGTGTTACTGTATATGTGCTAGTGTTAGTGAGTCATTGTGTGCTAGTGTATATGTGCTAGTGTTAATGAGTGTATGTGTGCTAGTGTTAGTGTATTTGTGCTAGTGTTAATGAGTGTATATGTGATAGTGTTAGTGTATATGTGCTAGTGTTACTGTTTATGTGCTAGTGTTAGTGTATATGGCTAGCGTTAATGTATATGTGCAAGTGTTAATGAGAGTATATTTGATAGTGTTAGTGAGTGTATGTGTGCTAGTGTTACTGTATATGTGCTAGTGTTAGTGAGTCGTTGTGTGCTAGTGTATATGTGCTAGTGTTAGTGAGTGTATGTGTGCTAGTGTTAGTGTATATGTGCTAGTGTTAGTGAGTGTATGTGTGCTAGTGTTAGTTTATATGTGTTAGTGTTAGTGAGTCATTGTGCGCTAGTGTATATGTGCTAGTGTTAGTGAGGGTATGTGTACTAGTGTTAATGAGTGTATATGTGCTAGTGAGTGTATGTGTGCTAGTGAGTGTATATGTGCTAGTGTTAGTGTATATATGCTAGTGTTAGTGAGTGTATATGTGCTAGTGTTAGTGAGTGTATATGTGCTAGTATTAGTGTAGATGTTCTAGCATTAGTGTATATGTGCACGTTTTAGTCAGTGTATGTTTGCTAGTGTTAGTGTATATATGCTAGTGTTAGTAAGTGTATATGTGCTAGTGTTAGTGAGTGTATATGTGCTAGTGTTAGTGAGTGTATATGTGCTAGTATTAGTGTAGATGTTCTAGCATTAGTGTATATGTGCACGTTTTAGTCAGTGTATGTTTGCTAGTGTTAGTGTATATATGCTAGTGTTAGTAAGTGTATATGTGCTAGTGTTAGTGAGTGTATATGTGCTAGTGTTAGTGAGTGTATATGTGCTAGTATTAGTGTAGATGTTCTAGCATTAGTGTATATGTGCACGTTTTAGTCAGTGTATGTTTGCTAGTGTTAGTGTATATATGCTAGTGTTAGTAAGTGTATATGTGCTAGTGTTAGTGAGTGTATGTGTGCAAGTGTTAGTGTATATGTGCTAGTGTTAGTGAGTGTATGTGTGCTAGTGTTAGTGTATATGTGCTAGTGTTAATAAGTGTATATGTGTTAGTGTATATGTGCTAGTGTTAATGAGTGTATATGTGTTAGAGTTAATGAGTGTAACTGTATATGTGTTAGTGTTAGTGTATATGCGCTAGTGTTAATGAGTGTATATGTGCTAGTGTTAACAAGTGTATATGTGTTAGTGTATATGTGCTAGTGGTAAATAGTGTATATGTGTTAGTGTATTTGTGCTAGTGTTAGTAAGTGTATATGTGCTAGTGCTAGTTGTTAATAAGTGTATTTTTCCTACCTCTGCTCTATATCGGACACCACCTGTCGCCCTTTTCCCATTTCAGACCATCACCTGGTCACCTATACTATTAATGCAACAGCTAAACCCCCGTACCTGTAGAAATACACATGCTGTGGATCCACTCCAATTTTCAAAAATCATTCAAAATCTCCTCCCTCACCCTTCAACTAAAACCTGCCCTGATTTCGCTACAGCCCACTATAACAAAACTCTTTCCTCTGCATTAGACACACTTGCCCCTCCCCGACTGCGCAAAAAGGGAAATTTATTCTTACCTGATAAATTTGTTTCTTTTACGATACGATGAGTCCACGGATTTCATCCTTACTTGTGGGATATCGCCTCCTGGTCAGCAGGAGGAGGCAAAGAGCTCCACAGCAGAGCTGCATAAATAGCTCCTCCCTTACCTGCCAACCTAGTCATTCGACCGAAGTTAGGAAGAGAAAGGAAAATCTAAGCAGCAGAGGTGACTGAAGTTTAACAAAAATAAAGACCTGTCTCATAACAACAGGGAGGGCCGTGGACTCATCGTATCGTAAAAGAAACAAATTTATCAGGTAAGAATAAATTTCCCTTTTCTTTTGCAAGATACGATTAGTCCACGGATTTCATCCTTACTTGTGGGATACAATACCAAAGCTATAGGACACGGATGAAACGGGAGGGACAAGACAGGGAACCTAAATGGAAGGCACCACTGCTCGAAGAACTTTCCTCCCAAAAACAGCCTTGGATGAGGCAAAGGTATCAAATTTGTAAAATTTTGAAAAAGTGTGAAGAAAAGACCAAGTCACAGCTTTGCAAATCTGTTCCACAGAAGCATCATGTTTAAATGCCCATGAGGAAGCCACAGCCCTAGTGGAATGAGCCGTAATACGTTCAGAAGGCTGCTGTCCAGCAGTCTCATATGCCAAACGAATGATACTCTTCAGCCAAAAAGAAAGAGAGGTAGCCGTAGCTTTCTGACCCCTACGCTTCCCAGAAAAACAAACCAACAGGGAAGAAGATTGACGAAACTCCTTAGTTGCCTGTAAGTAAAACTTCAAGGCACGGACCACGTCCAAATTATGTAGCAGTCGCTCCTTCTTAGAAGAAGGATTAGGACACAAGGAAGGAACAACAATTTCCTGATTAATATTTTTTTTTTTTTTTTTTAAATAATTTTTATTTGAGGTTCATTCGAAGGCGTACAGGGTCACAAAAGCAAGTCTTACATCACATGAGATAAAACCTCAGAGTTACAAAAGGCATAAACTGTAAAATGCAAGGATGAAGAATATAAAGTCAACATTTTACAGATTATGAAGACATAATAAGAATAGGGTGCCAAGCTTCTGGAAACCTTCTAAATGACACCATAGGTCGCTTTTGGACCTCTATAAGTGAAAGGTAGTGATAAAGCTAGAGAAGGAATTTATAAACATGAGACCAGCTATGGATCTCAACAGTGAACCTAATTTTTTATAACATTTAGCAACAAACATAAGTACGCTGCGATATATTCAAAATTAACAGTAGTAGCTGTGAATAATATAAAAAGAACTGTTATGCAATCGAGCAATCCTGCTAGACTAGGCGGGAAAAATAAACATAGTAATAGACAGCCATGCAGCTGAAAGGAATTGACAGCAGTAGGTGTATTAATGTACAAAACCAAGCTTAAACCTCTTTTTATAACGAATACATTCTTATGCATAGGTAATACGGTAATATATATATGAATGATACAAGAGATTCTGTATTCATAGGGGAATTGGGTGAGGTGCAGCATAGACAAGAAAAGCTGCATAGTTGTCCCTCTTAGTATAGAGGGTGCATTATAAAATAACTGGGGGGGGGGAAGGGGTAGTTTTTTTTTAGAGGGCGCATTATATTATAACTGGGGGGGGGGAGGGGGTAGATTTTTTTAGGCGGGGAGGGGGGAGGTGGTAATATGGAGGTGATAGGCAAGATGTATAAACAGAGCACTATATCTGCGATGGGGATTTCTAGGGCGCATGGATCGTTATAAAGTAGCCAGGATCAGGCTAGTTGCATGGCGGGACAATACTGTGTCATGCATAAAAGACTAAGAAAGCTTAAGGCGATAATTTTGACACTAGGTACATGGTTCTATTATAGTTCTATGAAGGGAAGGACTATACATACTAGATGCGATTGCAGGACCAGCCTGCACTAGGAGGTATGGCAACCCAGGGAAATTGGGAACAGGGCATAGACAAGGCTATACTTAGCCGTGTGATTAAAGCACTCCTAAAGATATGTTCTAGCATAAGTGGTCTCAAGATCATCTGAGTTTGTCTAGATCGTATATCAACTGTAGAAATATTGTTAGGGACAAAACTACAGTCTTAGTACACAGAGCAGAGCTGGAACATTGCTTATGTATTGCAGGCGGCATCATACTACAAAACTATGTTCAGGGCTATTCTATGGGGCTGTCTATTTGATAAAAATAACATCCCGCCGCCTCGGCCGCTGGCGGCAAGAAGTCACACACAATAAGGAACCTGTATATGATTAAACACAGTATATAAACATTGCCATCACCCCATAAAACAATCTAGGTAGTATATAAAAAAATATAGCTGAACTAGTTAGAGGGAAACTTTGATAAGAATGCCTAGTCACATAGGAATCAAAAGGTATATCCTTAGCATAATAATATGAGTAGTCCCAAGTCTGTAATACAAGAGTCCAACTTATGAGACAAACAGAAGGGCGCAGGCCTCCATTAACTTATGTCCATCTTGAGAACTGCAATAATTAAGTAAAGTGAGCTTCTGATAGGGAGCAGATATAGTATAGTAATAAACAAAAGTAATACCGCCAACTGTGCAGTTAGTAAATATATCCAAGGCCAAACACCAATAAGGGGTTAATTAGAGTAATAAACAGAAGAATTGATTTTAGCGTAACATGTGCAGGACACTAATCCATATCAAAAGTGTTGAATAAGCAGTGACTTTGTACAGCACATTAATCTGTAACAGAAGTATTAAGCAAGCAGTGATTGTAACATAACATGTGTAGCACACAAAACTGTTGTAAAGACCAAACGTGCAAGGCACAACTTTGTATCCTTAAGAGAAGCAGAATAGCCATGTCCAGGGTTATATTACCATAGGGATCCAACCCAAGAAATGTCCAGAGAGAAAGTGTCCTCAGGGTGGTTGTCGGAAGTCGGCTAACCGATACCCAGCTTGATATTAACGTGCTTTGTAATCCAAGCATGTTCGCAAATTATGAAGTTCATGTGCCTCTGAACTGTAGGCAGAGTTGAGAACGAGGTTTGAATGTCCCCAAAATCTTGCCTGGGATAACCTGCCAACTGTTTCCCAAAGATATGTAGGTAGGCTAGTTGCTGCACGGGGATCCTACACGAATCACGTACCCAAATTAACCTCTGGACAGACTGGGGGATAGTTGTGAGCAGCGATTCCTTTGTGTCGCCTTGAGGTGCATCTGTAAGGGAGATCTGCATCATGCCAGTGAGACTCAACTTCTCCTTAGTTTCATGGCTCTCACAGTCCGCTTCGCCAAAGCGCCACGTGTAGTGCCTTGGCAGTAGAGTTAAAGATGGTGACTGTTGCGGTTCCGCTGCATCATCCTCATGTTGGTTATCCTCGCCGACAATTAAGGCAGGCAGATCAGAAGCGTCAGCTATAAGAGGCTTAAATGCCTCAGTCACCGCATCCAAAAGAGCATTGTTGTGGCTTTCTAGCAGGTCCTTTAGTCGGGTTAGAAAAAGCGCTGCCATATATATTTGGGCTCAGGGTCGCGGCAGAAGGCAGATAGAAGGAGATGCAATTGACACGATGTTAAGCACTCCTGATTAATATTTTTAGTTGAAACAACCTTAGGAAGAAAACCAGGTTTGGTACGCAACACTACCTTATCTGCATGGAAAATAAGATAAGGAGAATCACATTGTAATGCCGAAAGCTCAGAAACTCTGCGAGCAGAAGAAATAGCAACTAAAAATAAAACTTTCCAAGATAACAACTTAATATCTATGGAATGCATAGGTTCAAACGGAACCCCTTGAAGAACATTAAGAACTAAATTCAAACTCCAAGGAGGAGCAATTGGTCTAAACACAGGCCTGATTCTAGTCAGAGCCTGACAAAAAGATTGAACATCTGGAACATCTGCCAGATGCTTGTGAAGCAAAATAGACAAAGCAGAAATTTGTCCCTTTAAGGAACTTGCTGACAACCCTTTCTCCAATCCTTCTTGGAGAAAAGACAAAATCCTGGGAATCCTAACCCTACTCCTTGAGTAGCCCTTGGATTCGCACCAATAAAGATATTTACGCCATATCTTATGGTAAATATTTCTAGTAACAGGCTTACAAGCCTGAATCAAGGTATCAATGACCGAATCAGAGAACTCTCGCTTAGATAAAATCAAGCGTTCAATCTCCAAGCAGTCAGCTGCAGAGAAATTAGATTCGGATGATGGAAGGGACCCTGAATGAGAAGGTCCTGCCTCAATGGAAGCTTCCACGGTGGCAGAGATGACATGTCCCCCAGTTCACTGAAAAAAGAAAAAACAGAGGCGCCGACATGGCCTAGTAATGCAAAGATAAGTGGCTCCAATAAACACAAATACAGATGTATACTCACAAGAGCAGCGCAACCTGTGGTGCTACTGATGCAGGCCGGAGCCTCGCAGTGGTCCAGCTCACTGTGGGATTGAAGTGGATACCCAGAAGATGTCCCTGAGGGGATTGATAGTAGATATCCTATGTGGACGCAAAGTATATGCACATAGCCCAGTATTGTTAAGACAGAGAGACAAGTAAGTAAAGGATAAACTTACAAGATCCAATGCACCTCCAGGTGCATTAACAGCAGGCTGGGACCTAACAGTCGCCCAGCAGACTGGAAAACTCCCAGCAGGTCCTGGTCTTCCTCAGGTGGCTAATAGCAGCACAGCCCAATTATATACTCACAAAAATACACCAAAGGGCAAGCAAGTTTATTATAATGTATAAAGCTTTAATAAAAAGTGACGCGTTTCTCAGCTGACTAAGAGCTGTTTCCTCAGGCTAAAAAATATATTTCATAATGAAAATACGCTTGCTATTTAACAGGATATGCATAATGAGAACACAATCTGATAGGTGCAACAATTAAGACAATTCATTAGTCACAACTGTGTATAATTAGTTGGTATGGTAACCTTTGTAAACAATCCATTCACTGCAGTCTTCAAAAACATATAAGCAGACAAAAGTTTTCCCATTTAAATGCACATAATTATTCAGAGATGACATAAATAAATAACATTTGGTAGTTGTGCAGAGCCTCACTACCAGTGCTATTCTGAGAGCAAATCAAACAAATATTTTTGTACAAAGGTAAATATATACATAGAAGTGAATATATAAAAATAATTACAAGTATAAATACACAAGACCAAAGTGTGATGTAACATAACATCACTAGAAGCTCATAGTGTGCTTGATGTTAGAACAATGAATAAATACAATATATGTAAAAACATAGTAAAAAATCCTAATAGAGATCCAAAGCATGATGAGACCAAACAAACTATAACACTGACCTTGCTTTTCAGCTTGCAAATGACAGGCCCTGTGGGGAGACGCTGGTATGTATGCAGCCCAGCTGCTTGATTATGAATAGTGCAGTGACTGCACATTTTTTTCATATGTATTATTATTATTGGCCCTATATTGATAGCTATGTAGCAAGGGTGAGCTGCTCTTGTGAGTATACATCTGGATTTGTGTTTATTGGAGCCACTTATCTTTGCATTACTAGGCCTTGTCGGCACCTCAGTTTTTTCTTTTTTCAGTTATCTAACATCATAGGAAGACCATCCTACAACCGAGAGCTGCCACACTTTTTTAGACTATTGTACATTGGTACTTGTTTTCCACATATCTCCTATGGACATTGTTTGGTAGATATAGTGCTTATAGAGTTGTATATCTATTTTCTCTTTTTCCTTTCACACTACTATTTTTTGTCATTTGTGTTTGGAGGCGCCCCCTAAGGGTGTGGTTTTTGCTGGGTTATACCACACTATCAACATCAATATGTCCACCAGAACGGCATACCATGTCCTGCGAGGCCACACAGGAGCGATGAGAATCACCGAAGCCCTCTCCTGTTTGACTCGAGCAATCACCCGGGGAAGGAGAGCAAATGGGGGGAACACATAAGTTAGGTTGAACGACCAAGGCACTACCAAGGCATCTATCAGTTCGGCCTGTGGATCCCTGGACCTAGATCCGTATCTCGGGAGCTTGGCATTCTGACGAGATGCCATGAGATCCAGCTCCGGCCTGCCGCATCTGAGAATCAGGCTGGCAAATACTTCCGGATGGAGTTCCCATTCCCCCGGATGAAACGTCTGTCTGCTCAAAAAATCCGCCTCCCAATTGTCCACTCCTGGGATGTGGATTGCTGACAGATAACAAGAGTGAGTCTCCGCCCACTGAATTATCCTGGTTACTTCTGTCATTGCTAAGGAACTCCTTGTTACTCCCTGATGATTGATGTAGGCTACAGTCGTGATGTTGTCTGACTGGAATCTGATGAATTTGGTCAAAGCCAACTGAGGCCAAGCCAGAAACGCATTGAATATTGCTCTCAACTCCAGAATGTTGATGGGAAGTAGAGACTCCAATCGAGTCCATACACCTTGAGCTTTCAAGGAATTCCAGACTGCTCCCCATCCTATCAGACTGGCATCTGTTGTCACTATCTCCCATGAGGGTCTGCGGAAGCATGTCCCCTGGGACAGATGATCCAGCGACAACCACCACAGAAGAGAGTCCCTTGTCTCCTGATCTATTTGAGGAGACAAATTTGCATAATCTCCATTCCACTGTCTGAGCATGTTCAGTTGTAGAGGTCTGAGATGAAAACGTGCAAACGGAATGATGTCCATTGCTGCCTCCATTAAGCCAATTACCTCCATGCACTGAGCCACTGACGGCCGAGGATTGGACTCAAGGGATCGGCATGTATTCAGAATTTTTAACTTTCTGACTTCCGTCAAAAAGATCTTCATGGATAGAGAGTCGATTAGAGTTCCCAGGAAGGGAACCCTTGTCTGTGGAACTAGTGAACTTTTCACGAGATTCACCTTCCACCCATGAGTTCTTAGAAAGGACAGAACAATGTCGGTATGGGACTTTGGTAGCTGATAAGACGACGCCTGGATCAGAATATCGTCCAGATAAGGCACCACAGCAATGCCCCGCGGTCTTAGAACTGCCAGCAGAGACCCCAGAACCTTTGTGAAAATTCTGGGTGCCGTGGCCAGGCCGTGCTAAGATGGAGAATCCTGAATTCTTACCCGCCAATTTGGTGATCTGAAAGGAGGCATCCGTAATAAAAGAATTAGCCATCTTAAGGGCCTTAATTTTATCCTGTATTTCCTCTAAAGAAGTCTCAGTCCTAAGAGACTCTTCTAGAGCGTCAAACCAAAAAGCAGCCACAGTTGTGACTGTTACAATGCAGGCCTGCGGTTGCAATAAAAACCCTTGATGAATATAAAGTTTTTTTGAGAAGACCCTCCAACTTCTTATCCATGGGTTCTTTGAAAGCACAACTGTCCTTGATAGGGGTAGTCGTACGCTTAGCCAGGGTAGAGATAGCTCCCTCCATCTTAGGGATCGTCTGCCAAGAATCCCGAACGGTGTCAGCTATAGGGTACATTTTCTTAAACATAGGGGAAGGGGAGAACGGGATACCCGATCTTTCCCATTCCCTAACAATAATTTCCGAAATTCTCTTAGGAAACGGAAAAACGTCAGAATAAGAAGGGACCTCCTAATATCTGTCCATCTTACTCAATTTCTCTGGAGGGACCACAATAGAGTCACAGTCGTCCAGAGTCACCAAAACCTCCCGTAGTAACAGGCGGAGGTGTTCAAGCTTAAACCTGAAAGGCATCACTTCCGAATCTGTCTGGGGTAATGCACTTCCTGAGTCAGACAGTTCCCCCTAAGACAGAGCCTCCATACCCCCTATTCAGAGCCCTGGGAGGGTACATCGGAGATCGCCATCAGAAGTCGCAGGGACCACCTGGGCCTCTTTCCTACTGCGTTTGCCTTGCAAAACTGGTAACTTAGATAAAACTTCTGAAAGAGTGGATGACATAACTGAAGCCATATCCTGCAAAGTGAATGAAGCAGACGCAGTTGAAGAACACGGCGTAGCTTGAGCGGGCGTTAAAGGCTGTGACACTTGGGGAGAAAGTTGCAGCATACCCTGAATCTCATCAGTCTGAGAACATTCCTTAGATACATCTTTATTAAAGAAAATTTGTTCTTTACACTGTAAAGCCCCTTCAATACATGAGGGACAAAGCATAACAGGGGGTTCCACAATGGCATCTAAACACACAGGACATGTACTTTGTTCAATGTCATCCATGATAACATAAGCAAAGGCAAGCTTTGTCAAAATACTGATAATATATTGTAAAAATCAGTCCGATGAACTTATAATAAAAAAATTGGTGTACTGTGTCTTTAAGAAAAAAAATCAACCTTCTGAATTAAAGCCAGATATATAAATAGGCAGAGAGTAAGCTGTTTATATTTATATCCCCTGCACGTGAGCCTTATAAAAATCACACTGGTATTCCAGAAAAATAAAGCAGTCACCCCGCCACAGCTCCGCTGTGGCTCCTACCTGCCTCCACGTGACCAATCTTATCTCCTCTAGGACAGTGCACCTAAGATCGCTTTTAAGATATTACAACAAGCGGACTTAGGAGCCATGAGGAGATGCTGCCAACCGGAACTCAGTCGAGAAACTGCGCGGCTAAGCGCGCAAACACTAAGCCCCGCCCCTCATGGGCGGAAAAATAAGTAAAGTACCGCCATGTACCGGAGTTCAGTAAAACACTTCCCCATCTCCAGCACTACCCCCAGCGTCAACCATCTATATGATACAATAAATTTAATAGAGCCAAGCCAGTTACAGTTCAGGTACATACCAACATAAATGTCCCAGCGCTTCTAGGCTAAATTCTAAAATTCCAGAGTGTCTGGATAATAAGCAGTATGTAGGTTCTCATTCTTCTCTAAGCTAATGAGAACCTACATACTGTCCAAGGTAAGCCCTTAGGCCCATAGCCCAATATCAAAGGCAGAGTACAGTCAGTTCTGAGATATGCTGCAGAGCCCCAGAAATAAAAGACTGCACTTACCTCCATGCTGAGGAACAGCATGATAATCTCACAGTGTCAAGAGGTCCACTCTTCCTCCTGAGGTCCTGTGAAGGCAGAAGGGTCTTAGTTAACATTCTCTAAGACCATACACAGAAGAGCATGGGAGGCGCAGTGAAGCAGTGAAGCTAAAACTCCACCAGTTCCCATAGCCTAAAAGGCTATCACTCCAGAGGCTGCCCTATAGTAAAATAGTACACTTTGGCACCATTTAAAAATAAAAAACTCTTGATTGAAGAATCCAAACTAACACCTCACTTTACCTCTTCCTATCACTAACACAGGCAAAGAGAATGACTGGGTTGGGAGGGAAGGGAAGAGCTATTTATGCAGCTCTGCTGTGGAGCTCTTTGCCTCCTCCTGCCCGCTAGGAGGCGATATCCCACAAGTAAGGATGAAATCCGTGGACTCATCAAATCTTGTAAAAGAAACATTACGCTTTCAGTAACAGCCCTGGCATGCTCAGCAAACACGCTATTTGCAAAAATGCTCCCGTACTGCTGAGCATGTCTGGAGACAAACTCACGCTGAACCTGATTTCATACACTATAAGTTTATTCTTCGTTCATACACTTCTGCCCTTCACTTAGCCAAGCAAACATACTTCTCTTCTCTTATAGCTACTCTTTCCTCAAACCCTAAACAACTCTTTTCCACCTTTAACTCTCTCCTATACCAACCTGCTCCACCCCCCCCCCGTCTGTCTTTAGTGCTCAAGACCTGGCAGACTACTTTTTAAACAAAACATGTACTATCCGAAGCAACATGCCAACACTAACCTGCAATATATAACAACAGGCCCAGTTACTCCCTCTGCCACCCTCTGCATCTTCCATCCAGCCACTGAGAATGAAGTTTCTTCCTTACTAGCTTCCTCACACCTCACTACCTGCCCGCTCGACCCTATCCCTTCCCATCTAATACCCTCCTTGTCTTCCACCCTCATTCCTGCTCTTACTCACATCTTCAACCTATCTCTCTCTACCGGCTCATTCCCATCTTCGTTCAAACACGCAAAAGTCACTCCCATACTCAAAAAATCCTCCCTCGACCCTAATTCTCCTGAATACTACCGCCCCATATCACTGCTTCCACTAACATCAAAACTCCTTGAAAAACAAGTTTACAATTGCCTAACCCACTTCCTGTCCACCAACTCTTTGCTTGACCCCCTGCAATCTGGATTCTGGTTCAAACACTCAACTGAGACTGCCCTTACCAAGGTTACTAACGATCTTCTCTCTGCTAAAAATATTGGCCACTACTCTATACTCATGTTACTTGACCTCTCAGCTGCCTTCGATACAGTTGACCACCCCCTCCTCATCTTTTGGCCTCTGTGACACTGCTCTTTCCTGGATTCACTCCTATCTTTCTCACATGTCTTTTTCTGTGTCATTTGCAGGCGACTCCTCCTCTCCTATGCCTCTTTCTGCTGGAGTACCTCAAGGATCTGTTCTGGGTCCTCTACTCTTCTCCATCCATACTTCTTCGCTGAGTAAACTCATCAATAGTTATAGCTTTCAAATATCACCTCTATGCTGATGAAACCCAGATCTACCTCTCCACCCCTTCTCTCTCTCCCTCTGTCTTTTCTCATGTCAGTGACTGCTTATCTGGTATTTCTTCCTGGATGGCCTCTCACCACCTAAAAATTTTACATGTCCAAGACTGAGCTCCTTCTTATCCCCCCCTCAAGCTCTACACCGACTTCTGACTTCTCTATTCCTGTTGACGGCATCACCATTTCCCCATCGCCCCAAGTTCGCTGCCTCGGAGTTAGACTTGACTCAAAACTATCCTTCGTCCCCCATATCCAATCACTTTCTACATTCTGCCACAACCATCTACGCAATATTTCCAAGATTCGCCCTTTTCTGAGCGCTAACACCACAAAGCAAATAATCCACTCCCTTGTTATTTCCCGACTTGACTACTGCAATAACCTACTCGCTCGCCTTCCTCTTTCCCGCCTCTCCCCCCTTCAATCCATCCTAAATGCCTCTGCCAGGCTGATCTACCTTTCCCTTCGCTCTGTATCTGCTGCACCTCTCTGCGTGTGCCTTCATTGGCTCCCCATTCACAGCAGAATTAAATTCAAAATTATCACCCTTACATACAAAGCTCTCACCAACGCCGCTCCCCTCTACCTATCCTCTCTAATAAACAAGTATACCCCAGCCTGCCCACTAAGATCTAACAATGACCTGCTCCTTGCATTCGCGACTATCACCTCCTCTCATGCTAGACTGTAGGACTTCTGTCGTGCACCACCTACCCTCTGGAACACTCTCCCTCACGCTGTCAGGCTTTGTCCTAATCTTTCTTCCTTTAAATGCTCCTTGAAGACTTTTCTGTTCAGGGAAGCCTACCATGCAACTCAATAATAAATTAATTTCACTTGCCTAACATTTACCTTATCTAACTCTGCATTAACATCTTTCTCAATCTTGCAGTCCTCACCTCATGTTTCTCAACCTCCTAGCCTTCTAGATTGTAAGTTCCCACGGGAATAGGGCCCCTATGTATGTTAGTGTATATGTGCTAGTGATAGTGAGTGTATATGTGCTAGTGTTAGTCAATGTATATGTGCAAGTGTTAATCAGTATATATGTGCAAGTATTAATGAGTGTATATGTGCTAGTGTTAGTGAGTGTATGTATGCTAGTGTAAGTGAGTGTATGTGTGCTAGTGTTAGTGAGTGTATGTATGCTAGTGTTAGTGAGTGTATGTGTGCTAGTGTTAGTTTATATGTGCTAGTGTTAGTGAGTGCAAATGTGCTAGTGTTAGTGTATATGTGCTAGTGTTAGAGAATGTATATTTGCAAGTGTTAGTGTATATGTGCTAGTGTTAGTGATTGTATGTATGCTAGTGTTAGTGCATGTATGTGTGCTAGTGTTAGTTTATATGTGCTAGTGTTAGTGAGTGTATATGTGCTAGTGTAAGTGTATATGTGCTAGTGTTAGTGAGTTTATATGTGCTAGTGTTAGTGAGTGTATATGTGCTAGTGTAAGTGTATATGTGCTAGTGTTAGTGAGTTTATATGTGCTAGTGTTGGTGTATATGTGCTAGTGTTAGTGTATATGTACTAGTGTTATGTGCTAGTGTTTGTGAGTGTATTTGTGTTAATGTTAGTGTATATGTGCTAGTGTTAGTGAGTGTATATGTGCTAGTGTTAGTGTATATGTGCTAGTGTTAGTGAGTGTATAGGTGCTAGTGTTAGTGAGCTTATATGTCCTAGTGTTAGTGAGTGTATATGTGCTAGTGTTAGTGTATATGTGCTAGTGTTAGTGAGTGTATATGTACTGACTGAAAGGAGCGGATTAGGATTTGCTTTTTATTTATTTTTATGGCTATGTCATTAAAAAACTAAATTTATGCTTACCTGATAAATGTATTTATTTCTTGACACGGTGAGTCCATGGATCATCTAATTAATTGGGAATATCACTCCTGCCCAGCAGGAGGCGACAAAGAGCACCACAGCAAAGCTGTTACATATCACCTCCCTTCCCTCCAACCCCAGTTATTCGACCAAAGTAAAAGGAGAGAAAGGAAGCAACAAGGTGCAGAGGTGTCTGAGGTTTATAGTATGACAAAAGCCTGTGTAAAAAACAGGGTGGGCCGTGGACTCACCATGTCAAGAAATAAATAAATGTATCAGGTAAGCATAAATTTTGTTTTCTTTCTAATGACACAGTGAGTCCATCGATCATCTAATTACTATTGGGACTCAATACCCAAGCTGGAGGACACAGATGATAAGGGAGGGACAAGACAGGAAACCTAAACAGAAGGCACCATTGCTTGAAGAACCTTTCTCCCAAAAGAAGTCCCAGCCGCGGCAAAAGTATCAAATTTATAACATTTTGAAAAAGTGTGAAGAGAGGACCAAGTTGCAGCCTTGCAAATCTGTTCCACAGAAGCTTCATTTTTGAATGCCCAGGTAGAGGAAACAGCTGTCGTAGAATGAGCCGTGACCCTCTCAGGAGGCTGCTGTCCAGCAGTTTCATAGGCCAAGCGAATTATTCTCCTCAACCACAAAGAAAGAGAAGTAGCTGTAGCTTTCTGCCCCTTACATTTCCCAGAGAAAACCACAAACAGAGCAGAAGACTGGCAAAAATCCTTAGTCGCCTGTAAATAGAATTTTAATGCACGCACCACGTCTAGGTTGTGCAACAGACGTTCCTTAGAAGATGGGTTAGGTCATAAAGAAGGAACAACAATCTCCTGATTAATGTTCCTATCCAAAACCACCTTAGGGAGAAACCCTAACTTAGTACGCAAAACTAACTTATCCGAATGGAAAAGAATATAATGAGACTCATACTGCAACGCTGAGAGCGCTGAGACTCTACAAGGCGATGAAATAGCAACAAGAAACAAAACCTTACAAGATAACATCTTAATATCTAAGGAATACATAGGCTCAAGCGGAGCCTGCTGAAGAACTTTAAGAACAAGGTTAAGACTCCAGGGAGGAGTAACAGATTTGAACACAGGCCTGATTCTTACCAAGGCCTGACAGAACGATTGCACATCTGGTACATCCGCCAGACGTTTATGTAACAAAATAGACAAGGCAGATATTTGACCTTTCAAAGAACTTGCCGATAAACCCTTCGCCAAACCCTCTTGGAGAAAAGACAGAATTCTAGGAATCCGAACTTTACTCCAAGAGTAGCCTTTTGGATTCACACCAATACAGATATTTATGCTATATCTTGTAGTAAATCTTCCTGGTAACAGGCTTACGAGCCTGAATTATGGTCTCAATGACCGACTCAGAAAATCCCAGCTTAGATAAGATTACGTTTTCAATCTCCAAGCAGTCAGCTTCATAGAAACGAGATTTGGATGAAGGAAGGGTCCTTGAAGTAGAAGATCCTTCCTCAGTGGAAGTCTCCAAGGTGGAAAAGAAGACACCTCCACTAGGTCTGCATACCAGATCCAGCGAGGCCACGCCGGTGCAATGAGGTTCACTGATGCCCTCTCCTGTTTGATTCGAGCAATGACCCGAGGAAGGAGAGCAAACGGAGGAAATAAGTATGCTAGACTGAAATTCCAAGGGACCGCTAAAGCATCTATCAGTACAGCCTGTACCTCGGGAGCTTGGCATTCTGTTGAGATGCCATGAGATCCAGCTCTGGCTGTTCCCATTTGAGAACCAAGTTGACAAACACCTCCGGATGAAGTTCCCACCCCCCCGGGTGAAAGGTCTGTCTGCTCAGAAAATCCGCTTCCCAATTGTCCACTCCTGGAATGTGGATCGCAGATGGAGAGCAGTTGTGGGTCTCTGCCCACCAAATAATCTTAGCTACCTCTGTCATGGCCAAGGAACTCTGAGTTTCTCCTTGATGGTTGATGTAAGCCACTGAAGTTATGTTGTCCGACTGGAACCTGATAAACTGGGCTGAAGCTAACTGAGGCCAGGCCAGAAGAGCATTGAAGATTGCCCTCAGCTCCAGAATGTTTATGGGGAGAACATACTCCTCCCGAGTCCATGTCCCTTGAGCCTTTGGAGAGCCCCAGACTGCTCCCCATCCCAGCAGGCTGGCATCCATTGTCACAATCACCCAGGTGGGTCTGCAGAACCAGGTTTCCTGGGAGAGATGTTCCTGAGACAACCACCAAAGAAGAGAATCTCTTGTCTCCTGATCCAGATGTAACCGCAGAGACATATCCACATAATCCCCTTTCCACTGTCTGAGCATGCATAATTGCAGAGGTCTGAGGTGGAAACGGGCAAACAGAATGATGTCCGTGGCAGCTACCATCAGACCGTTCACCTCCATACACTGAGCCACTGATGGCCGAGGAGAGGACCGAAGCGCCAGACAAGAATCGAAGATCTTTGCTTTTCTGACCTCTGTCAGAAATATTTTCATTGATAGGGAATCTATTATGGTTCCCAGGAACACTAACCTTGTAGCCAGAATTAAGGAACTCTTTCCCAAATTCACCTTCCATCCGTGAGAGCGCAGGAAGGATAAAAATATCTCTGTGTGGGAGTTCGCTTGTTAAAAGGATGGTGTCTGAACCAGAATGTCGTCCAGATAAGGTGCCACTGCAATGCCCCGCAACCGGAGCACTGCCAACAGGGATCCCAGGACCTTTAAAAAAATCCTGGGAGCTGTGGCAAGGCCGAATGGAAGAGCCACAAACTGGAAGTGTTTGTCTAGAAAGGCAAACCTCTGAAACTTGTGATAATCCCTGTGGATGTGAACATGCAGGTACGCATCCTTTAAATCTACTGTTGACATGAATTGACCCTCTTAAACCAAGGGAAGAATGGAATGAATAGTCTCCATCTTGAAGGACGGTACTTTGAGAAACAAGTTTAGACTTTTGAGATCTAGAATTGGTCTGAAATTTTCCTCTTTTTTGGGAATCAAAAACAGAGTAAAATCCCAAACCCTGTTCCTGCATTGGAACAGGAACTATTACTCCCAGGTCAGAAAGGTCTTGAACACAGTGTAAGAACACCTCTCTTTTCATCTGGTCTACAGATAATCTTGAGAGCAGAAACATGCCCCTGGGAGAAAAAGTTTTGAATTCTAGTTTGTATCCCTGGGACACGATGTCCACCGCCCAGGGATCCTTAACATCCTGAACCCAAGTGTGAGCGAAGAAGGAAAGTCTGCCCCCCACAAGATCCGGTCCCGGATCGGGGGCACACCCTTCATGCTGACTTTGAGTCATTAACGGGCTTCTTAGATTGCTTACCCTTGTTCCATGACCGGTTGGACCTCCAGGCAGGCTTGGACTGTTCTTGCTTTGTAGAGGGAGAGAAAGGCTTACCCTTGAAGTTTCGAAAGGGACAAAAATTACTCTGATGTCCCTTCTGCTTATTCCTCTTATCCTGAGGGAGGAAATTACTCTTGCCTCCCGTAATGTCGGAAATAATTTCCGCCAAGCCTGGCCCAAATAAAGTCTTACCCTTGAAGGGAATTGCCAAAAGCTTAGATTTAGACGACACATACGCAGACCAGGATTTCAACCATAAGGCTCTGCGGGCCTGTACGGCAAACCCAGAAATTTTTGCTCCTAGCTTAATAATCTGAAGTGAAGCATCTGTAATAAAAGAATTGGCCAATTTAAGGGCCTTGATCCTATCCTGTATCTCATCAAGGGGAGTGTCTGTCTGAATAGAATCAGACAACGCATCAAACCAGTATTCTGCCGCACTAGTGACGGTAGCAATACATACCGCAGGTTGCCATTGTAAACCCTGGTGAACATACATCTTTTTGAGCAAACCCTCCAACTTCTTACCCATAGGATCATTAAAGGAACAACTATCTCTATGGGAATAGAGGTCCTCTTAGCTTAAGTGGAAATTGCCCCTTCCACTTTGGGGACCTTCTGCCAAGACTCCTTGATAGAGTCAGCAATAGGAAACATCTTTTTAAAAATAGGGGATGGAGAAAAAAGAATACCCGGTCTCTCCCATTCCTTAGCAATAATCTCTGTAGCCCGATCTGGTACAGGGAAAACCTCCACCATGGAAGGTACATCAAAATACCTGTTTAGCTTGCCAGACTTCATAGGATTGACTACGACCGTAGTGTAGGAGTCGTCCAAGGTAGCCAAAACCTCCTTAAGTAACAAACGGAGGTGTTCCAGCTTAAACCTGAAGGATACAACTTCAGCATCAGAAGGAGTTACACTGTCTGAGTGTGAGATTTCACCCTCAGATGCTACCGAAGTATCTTCCTCCTCAGACTTCTGGGAGGGAACATTCAAGATAGCCACTACTGTGTCAGAAGCCTTACTCACTGATTCTTTACATTTCCTCTTGCACTTTCCCTGCAGCATGGGAAAAGCAGACAACGCATCAGATACCGCAGAGGACATGAGGCTAGCGATGTCTTGCAACGTAAGTCCAGGCAGAGTTAGAGAGGAAGCGCAGGGCACTGCATGTGTGGGCGATACAATTTTGGACACTTGAGGAGAAAGCTGCGGCATATATTGAACATTGTCCTGAACAGCATCCGCCTTAGACAATGTTGGCTCAGAAAAAAGTCTATCCCTGTAATTTAAAGTTCTCTCAATACATGAGGAACAGAAAGGGATTGGTGGTTCAACATCAAAACATAAAGAACAAGTAACATTTTGCAGGGCTTCTTGGTCCATATTAACTCACAATGGAAAAAATTACAATTAAATGAACTTAAATTTTAGATAAAAGTTAAAACTCAAAAAAACGTTACTGTCTCTTTAAATTTTAAACATAACTTTTTATTTTTTGCAGCAAGGAAATAGATAATCTGACACAAACCCTCCGGACAACCTATACACTTCAGCTTAGCTTTGCTGAGGTGCCTACCTGCCCTGCTGACATCGGATAGTATTCCCAACTAGAAGAAATCCGGAACTCGACTCGAAGCACAGTAAAAAGCTGTCTGGTCCTAACAACGCTGTATTAAGCATTTATCATGCGCTTTCCCTGTCGCCAAAAACGCTGTCACCCCTCCGATCTACAGGAAGTGAAGGGGAAAAGGCGCACAACAGCAAATTGCCGTCTCAGCTAGCCCCGCCCATCGTGGGTGTCTAAAAATTAACCTCCCGGTCGGCAAAATGTACTTTAAAGTCAAGCCGCCAGTAGAAGTGAAAACCACATCAAATATGAGCCTCATTTGATACTCCTCAGCCCCAGTACCTGCCATTACTGCCTTTCTTTTAAATGCTCCCCCAATTATATAGGAGAATGTCTAGTGTCTCATAATGGTAATAAAGTGCCCAGTTTTTCCTGCATACGTCCCAGAAAAAATAAACTCAGCACTTACCTCAGAAATCTGCCAGGCAGAAAGGCAGCTCACTAGGTTTGAGAGGCATGATCCCTCACATGGACCTTTAGAAGAAAAAACAAAGACTGAGTAATCTTACTCAGGCTTTCAATGTTAGGGCAGCATTAAATACATGGAATGCACAGTGAGTATTGTACCCCACAAGTTCCCATTGCTAAAAAGCCACCCCTGCTCTACTGAAGAGACTGATGTGGACTACAGCTACACCCTAGTAGAACAAACAGCACGAGCTTGTACTGTTAAAAAATAATAAAATCTTGATTGAAGAATCTTTCCAGACACCTAACTTTTCCACTTCCTTGCTCTAACGTAGGCAAAGAAAATGACTGGGGTTGAAGGGAAGGGAGGTGATATTTAACAGCTTTGCTATGGTGCTCTGGTGCTCTTTGCCACCTCCTGCTGGGCAGGAGTGATATTCCCAATAGTAATTAGATGATCCGTGGACTCACCGTGTCATTAGAAAGAAAGTTATGTACCTACTTCCTTCTTGTGGTCCCTTACGGCTCTTTAGTTATGCTTTGGGGATTTTTTTTCTCTTTTGAGTAATATATTTGGTATCCATCACTGAGCACTTAGTATTGTAATAGGTGCTAAGATATTGGTGAACCACTTCACGTGATATCGTTTTTGTGCAGGAAGTTTATATCTGCAGGATAACACAGTCACACACAAGCTCCTATAATAGCTCCTGGCTCAGCTTCTGCTAGTTGAAAACAGCCAAAAAGGTGCTGTAGAAATGCAGGCCCTGTCATAACGTTCAGCCAGGGGCCCAGTGAGGTGTAGTTACACCCCTGGCTCTTAAAGTGAAGGTAAACATTGATGAATGAAAGCCCGGTTTTTAAAAATACTATTAAATTCAGGGGCACTTTCATTCATCAAAGTTTAGAAAGCAACCGTTTTGTTTATAAACTTACCTTTCTTCTCTTCACAGCCGGAGCAGCTTCCCCCACACGGAGATCCTCTCTGTTTTTAATAGTATTTTTAAAAACCGGGCTTTCATTCATTAACGTTTACCTTCACTTTAAGGTTTGGGAAAGACCTGCAGCTACTGAGAATACAAATAGCACAGACAGTGATGTCTAAGCTCATATTATGGGAGCATTGCTTAATGCATTCTAATACCACACTTTGGAAAATGCATTTGCATCTTATGCAGCAATGACCTGAGCTCTCGCTGAAGATAATTGGCTGTTAAAGTCACTTCCTAACTGTTTGCTTCCAATCTTATTGCATAGAAATGACAACAGATGTAAGGATCAGAAGCGGTGGACGAATGGAAGTGACGATTTATCAAGGGCCGAAGACCGCTGCTCCTTAACTGGTTCACCTGCTCTGAGGCTGCGGACATAAATCTGCCCAATCCTATACGACTGGGCTGATTGACACCCTTTGCTAGCGGTCGATTGTCTGCAAATCTGCAGGGGGCGGCATTGCAAAGCAGTTCACAACAACTGCTTGTGCAATGTTAAATGTCGACAACGTATGCTGTCGGCATTCAGCAATGTCTGTCGGACATGATACGTTACAGCATATCATGTCGGACAGACATTGATAATTCGGCCCCTTGGGATGGAAGTCAAAGGAAATATAAAGAAATGACCTACAAATTATCCCTGTACTTCTCTCTAATGGACTGAGGACACAGGAGTATGATGGGAAATAATGTCAGTAAAAGATAACTGCCTGTGAGATCCCCAGTAGCTTCTCATCATATGTTTCTATGTATATCACTTTACCTCCACTGTCTGGGTCATGATAATTTGGGTCTAGCCCTCGATCCAGCATCTTGGACATCTTCTCCGCAGAGCCGTGCTGGACGTAATCCATGAATTTTCGCAGATTAGCCTGACAGAGACATCAGTATCATTATTACTGCCATTTTACTTAAGGACAAAATGAATATACAATAATTCTTTAAGCTCTTTTAAAAAACAATAAAAAAAAAAAAAAATGTAAGCAAATAATAAACAATATATTTATATAGAAAACCTCTATAACCCGTCACCCACAGGCCGTATGTGACATTGTAGTGACGGCATCCCCTGACTGATGTTACTTCATGTGCTGGCACACACAGCTCTCGCCAACTGTTTTATTTTACAACACCAAAAACTAGTTATATAAACATACACACACAAATGCTCACCCACACATACTTACACATGCTTACACACACACACTCACCCATACTCACGCATAAATACATACACACACTCACCCACACACACATACATACACACACACTCACCCATACACACACTCATACTCACGCATATGTACATAAACACATGATTACGCACACACTCACTCACACACACATTAACACACACTCACCCACACACAAATACTCAAGAATATATACATACACACGTACTCAAATACACATACATACATACACACAAACACACTCACCCACACACACACACATACATACACACATACTTACACACTCATTCACCCACACAAACATACATACACTCATAATTACACACTCATACACATACATATATATACACATACTTACACACACACTCACCCCCCCCCACACACACAGATACATACAGATACTCAAACACATATACTTAAACACACACATGCACACATGGTTACACACACGTACATACATACACACATAATTTTAAACACACACCACCTTCTACACACAGTGCAAAAATATGAAAATTGCTGTCAGACTAAATATAAACATCCATTGCCCCCAACAACTCACCCAGTCCGGTGCTGTGCATAATCATACAGTAAGATCAGCTGCATTGAGTGTTTGCTGTGTCTCTTCTGTCTAGAGAAATTTGACACACTGTAGCCTAGCTCCTCCCCTGCACCGCTACCCTCATAGTGTCATTAGAGGTCTAGGATAACTTAGGAAGCATTGCTGTTGGCTATTAGGACAGTGGATATAAGGTAGTTTTATGCAGTTATGTGTGTCTTTAAGCACTCAGATGAGCCCTGCAATAGCGTAATAATTATAAGAGTTGGACAGTTAAAAATAATTAATTATGAGATGGTTTATGTTTCATAATAACTTTACTGCAATAGTGCAAGAATGCTTCTATTTTATGGTCTTTTTGGAAGAATTAATAACTGTTAATAGTAAAGTTTTGTAAATATATGTGCACACGTATTATTTGTTTAAATTAGACACTTTCATATTGTTTTACTAGTGATCCAGACTGTTTTCTATTTACTGGTACAAATTCTAAAGTAAAGTAATTATTTTTTTTCTTTAACATGTTTAAAAGTGTGTTTTTGCATATTGATTTACTTCATGTGACATATTTTCCTATGGCATCTCTTACTGTGATGTCACTGAATATGAAAAGTTACTGCAAATGATTAAATTTAAAGTTTTAATTGTACTTTCTATAGTTTGGAGATGTCTGTATTTGCAATACCATGTCACTGGATCATTCACGCTTAAAAAATTAAATTCATTTTTGTTTAGTGTACCCAGGTACTTTGCATCATCCAAAAGACTACTGTACAATTTGATAAAACTTGGGGTATGGTTTCTACCTAGACCCCCCCCCCGTCTCCTAATAATCTATTTGCCTCCAACAGATAATCACTTTTGTCCTGTATTACAATCCATCTCCCCTTGTCGGCCTCTCTGATCACTGAGTCATCAGTTTTTAAAAGATCAAGCTACGCTTTCTCTTTTTTAGTTAGATTGTCGTTTTTGATCTTGTACGACTGGCACGTTATCTAGATCAGCCTGAACCAGATTATTAAATACCAGTATGAAGTTTCCCTTTGAATGCACAGGATCAAAAAAAATTGTGTTTAAACAAGGTATTAGAATCATAAGTTAATAGGAGATCTGTATCTCCCAATTCATCCTCAACTCTGGTCTGGCTCTGCAATGACTCCAAAACTTGGAGTGTATCTAGCTCATCAGAGTTTAACACATTACCCAACTCTTTTTGTTCCCATTGTGGGCCTTCAATTTCTTTTAAATGTCTGTAATGGGTTAGTTTACATATATATTTGTTCATGGCTACAAAGAGATTGAAAGCATTAGGTCCCCTTGTTGGTGCAAAGAATAGGCCCCGCATCAGAATAATTTCCTCATCTCTGGTGAGACCTCTTAGTGAAAGGTTAAATACCTTCATAAGGTCACTATCTTTCACATCCAGGATGGTTTTCTCCTTTTGCTTTCTAAATCTTTTTCCTCCTCTACATCTTCTCCTGATCTTTCTATTCTTCTTTTCAATCCCTTCCCTCTCCATGGTGGGGTTTCTATATTGTCCGTCCAATCCTCCTAGTTCTGGTATCTTGGCCCTATATTCTGGGGTTTTGATGCTTAAACCCCTAGAAAACCCTGATTGGAACTATATTTTGGATGCACATAATCACTGTGGATTGGGTATTGATAATTACTCTGATTAGCTGAACTACTATGCCTATTTGGAATTTCATTCCATTTTTTATTGTTATTCTTATTTTTATTATAATTTTTATTTTTGTTTGTATAATGTAGATTTTGTGATTTAACATAATGGGTCAAACTCAATTTATTCAGAGGTTTATGTACCCCTCTCCATTGTTCTCTATTTTTATTTGGAGGAAACGAGTCATCCCAAAGTTTTAATCTAGTCCAGGTTTTAACCCCTTAAGGACTACCGCACTTTTCCATTTTATGACCGTTTGGGACCAAGGCTATTTTTACATTTTTGCAGTGTTTGTGTTTAGCTGTAATTTTCCTCTTACTCATTTACTGTACCCACACATATTATATACCGTTTTTCTCACCATTAAATGGACTTTCTAAAGATACCCTTATTTTCATCATATCTTATAATTTACTATAAAAAAAATTATAAAATATGAGGAAAAAATTAAAAAAAACACACTTTTTCTAACTTTGACCCCCAAAATCTGTTACACATCTACAACCACCAAAAAACACCCATGCTAAATAGTTTCTAAATTTTGTCCTGAGTTTAGAAATACCCAATGTTTACATGTTCTTTGCTTTTTTTGCAAGTTATAGGGCCATAAATACAAGTAGCACTTTGCTATTTCCAATCCACTTTTTTTCAAAAATAGCGATAATTACATTATATAAATAAGGGAATTGTGTACAAGAATATTGGCGCCTCTGTATCTTACTTTTTTTTCAGATAGTTACATTAGAACACTGATATCTATCAGGAATCCCTGAATATCCCTTGACATGTAAATATTTTTTTTAGAAGACAACCCAAAGTATTGATCTAGGCCCATTTTAGTATATTTCATGCCACCATTTCACCGCCAAATTTTTTCACAATCTTTAGGTTTCTCACTGAAATTATTTACAAACAGCTTGTGCAATTATGGCACAAATGGTTGCAAATGCTTCTCTGGGATCCCATTTCTTCAGAAAAAGCAGACATATGGCTTTGGCGTTGCTTTTTGGTAATTAGAAGGGCGCTTAATGCCACTGCACACCACACATATATTATGCCCAGCAGTGAAGAGGTTAATTAGGGAGCATGTAGGGAGCTTGTAGGGTTAATTTTAGCGTTAGTGTAGTAGACAACCCCAAGTATTGATCTAGGCCCATTTTGGTATATTTCATGCCACCATTTCACCGCCAAATGCGATCAAATGAAAAAAAAAAGTAAAATTTTTCACAATTTTAGGTTTCTCACTGAAATTATTTACAAACAGCTTGTGCTAGAAAGTGTTATTGCAGGATGCCTCAATATCGAGGCATCACTGCAATAACATGAAAGCGGCTGGAAGGGATCAGGATCGCTTCCAACGCTTTCAAAGACCAACGACGTACGGGGTACGTCCTCAGTCGTTAACTCCATTTTTTTGCAGGACGTACCCCATACGTCGTTGGTCGTTAAGGGGTTAAAGAAAGTATATTAGAAATATCTACATATTTACTGAAACTAACTAGTGGCATCTTTTAGATTCCCCACTTAATATGGTCTGAATGGGTTAAAAATTTACATTTACGGGGCGGGTCTGGCGGACGGCAGCAAAGACAGAGAGCTCCAACATAGAGAGCAGTAAACTAATGCAAATAACTTTTTTCTTGGTTGCCAACCCGCCACCCCACAGTTACATCTTGTCGGTTGCCCTTGTGCTGGACAACACCGACTGATTGAAAGCCACTGTGCAGAGCTTACCAGCTGCTCTAGCCCCCGGTAGTGACAGGGTGTTAATACCCACGTGGGAGACCGCACGGTGAAGAGCCATAGCTTCACACACTAGCGCCCTAAAAGAGACAGTTGTGGATGGCCGTGTGTCAGTCCAGGGTGTCATCTGGAACCCACCTTTAACTTTCCCAGCCGACACGAGTGATTTGACTGGAGGCAGAGGGACTGGTTCGGGCCTGCACGGCCTTTTTGCTTATTGCGCAGATTGAGCGCCAACACTAAGAGTCTCGCACCGATCAGAAAAGTGAGACTAGTTCTTACAAATAGGGAGCCTGGTTGATAATAGGCTCATCTTGGCTGCAAATTTGAGGGGAGAACAGTGGACAGTAATCTGGGCGAGCCTGTTTCATACTGCACTGCTGGAATACCCTTACCACTATGCCCATAGCAAGGCAGCAACACTACTGTTAAAGACCACGCACAGACTTGGATGAGGATAAGTACTCTCTTTTTTGTTTACTTCATTGTTTGTGTTGGTCCGGTCCCTGCAGTCACTTGGGGCCCCCTGTTTATAGTCTTGCCCTGATCACACATTCCTACCAAATATCAGTCTATTGTCACTGCGTGGCTATTTCATCTTGGGTGTGAGGTGTGGGGGTTCTGAGAAAGAGGCCAGGGACGTGTGCTGACAAATACAGGGAATATCAGCTAAAACATCTCCAACTACACCCCTGAGCACCTTTGGGATCTACTTTGTTTCTCACAATTCCTTGCCCATCACTACACAATAACTGATTTTGTCCTTTGCTTGGACCACTGATGAAAGTGGATGCATATTTCCAGAGACTGAACTCCCTTCAGATTGACAATATGAGCCAGATAAATAAGGGCAATAATAGGAAATCAAAGCATCAGATGGAAACTCAAGCAGTGATTGAGCTATGCCCGGTGGACACTACTAAGCGCCCTGGGGATCAGACCCAACTTATGAAGTACTTGAAATCTTTTTTTCTACCCAAGATGGAAAGCTTACAGGCAGGCCTTGACACATTGTGAGGTCAGGCAATATTCTACACGTCTCTCTGACACAGAGGGCCGTATATCTGAGATTGAAGATAGGCAAACAGAATCAAGCAATACCTTACAACAAATTCTTCGTCAAAACAAGATATTGCAAGAGCGAGTGGATGACCTGGAGAATCGTAGTCGCCACAATAATTTGCGAGTGGTGGGGCTGCCTGAAAAAGTCAAGGGCAAGGATCTCCTGGCCTTCGCGGCTTTAGTGCTACCTAAACTCCTGGGCATCCCTCAAGATATATTGCGGCTAGTCGTGGAGAGGGCCCATAGGATTGGCCCTGAGAGAAATCTGGAAAATAATAACATGAAACCAAGGCAGGTGATCTTTAAATGTCTTAATTTCCAGGAGAAACTGAAGATCTTAAGAGCCTATCGTTTACAGAAGGAAGTTCTATATGAGGGCAATAAACTCCTGCTGTTCCAGGACTTCTCCTCGGAGGTTACTAAACAACACAAGGATTTCTCACCAATTTGTTCACATTTATACGAGCAGGGCCGTCAAGTGGCTTTGTTGTTCCCAGCCAAGCTCCGTTTACAAACCTCTTCTGGCCCCAAATTCTTCCATTCTCCCCAAGCAGTGGAGAGTTACCTGGAGATGGAAAGGAAACAGAGAGATGCCGGCTGAGGACCTTGGCCACAAACTTATACGTAACTATATCATGTTTGTTTATGTTTATGGCTGCATTTCTTGTTTTTGACAGAATTTTACGAAGCAAATACCTGGATGGCTTCCAGGAGTTATACCAAGGACTAGATGTCCCGGAGGAGAAACTCCAAATGGGGTTCCCTTTGGGTGCCCAAGGACGCTGTATAAGCATGGACCTAATAATGTTATACCTGTTTCTGTTATTTAGTTTAAAGTTTAGTTGGTTTCATTTTTGTTTAACTGCCTTGTTACTCGTCATGAACACTGAAATAGAGGTTTCATTTTCTAAATATGCTAAATGTGATATACAAGATTTAACATTGTACATCCAGCTCTTCAAAACATTGGGTGCCACCTGACTCACTTGTTCTTAGCCTCTAAGTGTGCCCATAAAGCGTTTGGATTTCGGAGAAGATGCAGGCTATATGTTAAGAAGCTGGACCTAGTGGCCCTAGCTTGTCATTATTTGTGCCCTAACCACTTATGCTTTTTTTTACAGGCAAGAGTTAAACATAAAAGACCTAATGATAAAAACATAATTCTTCTAAAAATATTGATATTAATGTTGACCCCGGTGCCTTATAGCATATGATCTGCCTGGCCATCACATCATAGTAATTTCAGTATGTATCAATGTAATATCAAATGCTGGGGTTTAGACTGTATAATGACCATGTATGTGCTATCATTCATCATATGTCTCCTATACCAGCTAATACCTGACTATGTAGTGTTGATATGTATGGGTTTAGACACCTTAGGTTTGAAGACCCGCAGACATACCAGGGTACTATCATTGCAAGGTTTTGTTATTTGCCCCATCAGACGGCAGGTGCAAGGTTTTGGGGGACACTGTTGCTTATTAATAACAATGGGCACCCGAGGGTGCTGTGTTAACACAGGTTCCACCTTGTTAAATCAATTTTTGTCATGTAGATTAGTGTTACAGTTATTTAGTACTTATTTTACCATTTTGCTGAGCATCATAGTCACCTTCATTAAGGTCCTACTTTCTAAATGGGTCATTGTTACTGTATATGGGATGTTGTTGACCTGTCTTGGTATACAAAATCAAGTGCAATGTTGTACCTGCTTTCTTTTAGCCTTTGGATATACCCATGGGATTATTTGGTGTCTTTATAGGCGTAACCTCTATGTTAGGGAGCCTGCCTTTGGAACTCTAATTTACCAAAACCTTGACTATTTATGGTTCTTTTTACAAGAGGGGCCTATATTTGAAATTACCAATATATATCATAGTTTATCCAGTCGTTATTTATTAAGAATCTATATATTCATTAAGACACTATCACTGCGTAGTATTGCTGTGTCTCGACTGGTTGTTCCGGTCCCCTGGGTATATAATTCAAGGCCACTTTATAACTTCATCATGATATCCCAATCACACCATTTCAACAGGGCCAAAATTGGTTATAACCTTAGACCCAGAAGTACATGTTTTCTCCACAACACCCCCCCCCATTATACCAGCTCCCCATCCCCTCTCTTCCCCCTTCCCCCTCTTTCTCTCACCCCACCGTCCTTATGTCCTCTACTCATGCTGACATAAATGACACTTAAACTGACATCCTGGAATGTGGGAGGTATCAACTCTCCGGTAAAAAGGAGAACAATACTCTCTCATTTAAAGAGGCTAGACTCAGATATTGCGTTTCTCCAGGAGACACATCTACTAGATACGGAACACGTAAAATTGTAACAAACATGGGTGGGGTTGGTCTCCTATCTCTCATACACTAGCTCAAGCAGGGGACTGGCTATCTTGTTTGGTAAACGCCTCCCAGTTGAGATTCTCCACAAGCATAGGGATGTAGGGGGTAGATTCCTGATACTGAAAGTTAAACTCCAGGTCGCTATTTATATTTTCTGCAATATATATGCTCCTAACTCTAAAACCTTTGCTTTCTGTGATACCTTGGTCCAGGCACTGACCCCCTTTGTGGGATACCCATTTATTCTCGGAGGGGACTTCAATCTGACTCCAGACCCACGGTTGGATAGTTCTTGGGTGGGCCACATAGACATAGAGGCCAGACTTCTGAGACAGAGAGGGAAATTTGAGACAAAAGTCTTTTCTAAATTGCAATCTGACCTGGCGGTATGCGACATATGGAGAAGGAGACATCCCTGGGAAAGGAATTATACATGCTTATCAAAGGCTACAGGCTCTTTATCCAGAATAGACATGTTCTGAATATCAGAGTATTTGATACCTAGGGTTAGCCAGGAAAAAATATACACGGTTCTGTTATCGGACCATGTCCCAGTGGGATTGACACTGAAAACCACTCAAAACAGACCAAATAGAAATACACTTAGATTTCCATCATACTTGGCTACCTCGGAGGCCTTTCAAAAGTATCTCACACACTGTTGGAATGATTATTATACAGAAAACCAACAACACCTAGACACACCACAATTATTTTGGGACACTGCTAAGGCGGTTTTGACGGGACACATTATCTCATATGTAGCGAATCTAAGACATAGGGCACAGCAGAAGTTTAGTGAATTACAGGAAACCTTGGAACAAACTTGCCAAACACACCGTACAGTTAAGTCTAGAGAGACGTATGATGCGCTCACACAGGCTAGGGAAGAGTTGTTGGTCTTTTTGAAGCAGAAAGCGGCGTCTGACCTGCTGAAGTCAGCAAGTAGATTCCATAGATATGGCAATAGATCAGGTAGACTGCTTGCCAACCTAGTGAATAAAAGGGAGATGGGCCGAGAAGTTGCAGCCATACAGTTTCAAGGCAATTCATATAAGACACAGACGGAGATAGCAGAGGGTTTTGCGCTTTACTACAAACAGTTATATTCTAACCAACCAGCACCCCCAACAGAGGTGCTTGAACGTTTCTGGGATTCCATATCACTTCCTAATTTAACAGAGGATCAGTTGGAATCTCTCAATGCCCCTATTTCATTGGGGGAGGTACAGTCTACAATAAAAGGGTGAGCTTAGGGCAAGGCTGCGGGTCCTGATGGACTCCCAATAGAGCTGTACCATCTGCTTTTGCCTCAAGTGACGCCTATATTACATCAAGTATATAATAGTCTTTTTCAAGGGGATAATTGCCCTTCCAACACTTTCTCCTCTGCCTACATAACTTTAATTCCAAAGCCAGGGAAAGACCCCCTAGAACCTGGATCTTACCGCCCAATTTCACTCCTCAATTCGGACTATAAGATATTTACTAAAATTCTTGCAAATCATTTAAAAATTATCCTACCCACCCTACTTCACCCTGACCAGACTGGCTTTGTATACCAGAGTACCTCGGTCACTAATTTGAGAAGGGTGTTACATGTTATTAACCACTATTGGGAGAGGGGACAGAATCAAAAAGGGGAGGACAACTCGGAGGCATTCCTCCTTTCCCTAGATGCAGAAAAGGCCTTCGACTGTGTTGAATGGCTTTATATTTTTGAAACCTTGGATCATTTTAATTTCTGGGGCTCTTATCTGGGGGCATTGAAAAAACTTTATTTGGTTCCTATTGCTCATATCCTAGTTAACGGATGCTTTTCTCCTGGCTTCTCTTTGAAGAGAAGCACTAGACAGGGATGCCCTCTGTCCCTGTTGATCTTTGACTTGGCCTTGGAACCCTTGACAGTAAAGTTGCGTCAGACTTTTCCAGGTGTGGCAGTGGGAAAGAATGTACTCCAGCTAGCACTATACGCAGATGATATGTTACTGTTTGTGGACTCGCCCAAAGTCTTTGTACCTGTCATATTAGAAACGTTGAAATTGTTTGGATGATTCTCAGGCTACAAAATAAATTACACCAAGTCTGAGATTTTGTGGCTTAATAGACGAACCTTGGACTCCACCTTATATCCTTTTGTGGAGGTACCTGATGCCCTCACATATTTAGGAATTAAATTACATAGAAATCTGCATAAAATATACAGACTCAATATCACACAACAATGTGATTTGATGTGCTCCCGACTAGCCAGTTGGCATAACCTTCCTCTGAGTCTCACAGGCCACATAAATTTGTTCAAGATGTCCCTACTTCCTAAGATTTTATACCCCTTATTGATGCTGCATTTCTTGGTGACGAGGGGAGATGAGAGAAAGTTGAACAAAGCCATAAACCGCTTTGTGTGGAAAGGGAAAAAAAAAACAAAATTGCGGCTAATAAGCTACACTCTTCATTTCTGAGCGGAGGTTTGGGTTTGCCGCATGTCCAGTGCTATAGCTGGGCGGCTCAGATAAGATTAGTATTGGATTGGCAATTGGGAACAGCACATTTCTGCGACATTCATTTGAAGGAAACTGTGATTGATGTGTGTGGCTTGGCTTATCTCCCATACTGCAAACTCTGGGATCTGCCTCAACACATAAGGAATAACTTCCTGTATAGGGACCCACTTATGGCCTGGTTTAAAGCGCACAAAACACTGAGTCATCCACATCCCGCATTTAAGTATATGCCTATCCGGGGTAACATTGATTTCCCGGGAGGAGACGAACACGCACCTTTTGGTGTATGGGGTGAGAGGGGATTGCGGAGGGTTAGAGATGCTCTAGATTCACTGTTGCACACCGTCAGAACATTTCAGGATTTAAAGACCACTTACAACTTGCCGAACCAGCATTTCTATGCATACCTACAATTGAGACATTATATCAAAGCATTAATTGATGCTAGCCTTGGGTTTTGGAGTCAGGCTCCCTTTGTAATTCCCCAAAAAGCTTTTAAGTTAGGGAGTTTCTCTATCTCAGAAATATAGCAGGAACTCCTAAGACATCATGGTACTAAAACTCAGATAGGTATGTTGGAAAAGATAAAATTAGACACCACAACTGAGATAACCATTCAAGATGTCAAAAATAGCCTTATGAAAACCAAAGCAGCTACTTTGTCGATGACATTGAGAGAGGCACAAATTAGGATGCTCAATAGAGACTACATTACTCCTAGTAGAAGGGCGAAATGGAGCCCCCAACATCCGAATAGATGTATAAAATGTGGGTTACCGGACCCCTCCTTGGTTCACTATTTTTTTACATGCCCGCGGGTTAGACGATTCTGGGGGTATCTGCAATACTGGCTCAAAATTAAAATATCTGTTGATATTTCCTTTGACCCCACCAATATATACTTATTTACATGGACCAATGTCGACAGCGGCAAACAACCTCTGTTGACACTCTGTACATTAATTGCAAGACATTGTATACTATCCTTATGGTGCTCACGCTCCCCCCCGACGATGACGCAATTTAAGAGAGCTTTATTTAAACAACTATTTATTGAGAGACAGGACGTGTATTAGGACACTAGACTTAGGTTAAGACCTTTTCTTAAGAAGTGGAAATGCCTTATAGAGCAACTGCCCATGGGGCAACAAAAACAAATTCTTGCACCCTTTGCACAGCATGAGATCATACTGGAGGGTGTCCTAAGGGGAGACTGGCCAGACTTGTCTCCTGGAGACCATGCTCAAAACAGGGATGATGACTCTGAGCTTATACTGATTTATTCCTTCTTTTGATCCTTTGGCTTCCTTTCCCCCCTCAATCCCCAATTCTACCCCCTTTTTTTTTTTTTCTCCCCTTCTTCGCCTTCTCTCAACACACACAAGTCCAGCCATGACAAAATACTGTTAGACCCAGGGGACACTATAGCGAAACAAATTGTAGATTGAAAGGTAGTTAGTTGAATTTTAGTTTAAATTTAGGTTGTTTTGTAAGGTTTAAATGGTTTATTAGATTATTATAAAAAAAATTTAGGGATACGTGCAAAACATCTGTTGGAAATTACTCTTTTAGGTTACTATGTGTACCTGACAGGTCCTCAGGTCAGATAATGGGCAAATCTCAGTTACATGTTATTCTGTTTAACTGATGATGTATTTCTATACATTTCTCTTTTGCTAAATATGTAACTTTTGCATTCTAACGATGTTAAATCAATGACTGTACTTGTGGACCTTGTGATAAATTGTTGTATCCTCAATAATAATAAAAAGAATAAAAAAAATAAAAAAAAATTGACATATACTTCTATTAGGCATGTACACCTCTACAAGGAGGATACTATTCTTCCTAATTGAATTTGCTTATCTTTACATTATCTGTGTATATTTTTTTATATTATCATTAATAATAACGCTCTTTTATGTATATACATTTTACAAATTTTACTCTTTTTAATCTCTCTACCTATTTCTATATTTATACCATATTTGAGCCAGGTAGATGGATGTTTATGTATCCGGGCGATTCGGTCCGACAATGTTTTAGTGAAGTCGTACTAATGACGTATCTAGTACTCTCCAATCAGCTCCCGCTCTGAGTACAGTGGGCGTGTTGGCGTCTCTCCTGATTTCTTTTAAATTGCGGCTAGCGCTTTAGATCGTTAATGTAGCCTCTGATGAAGGAGGTATAATTGTTGAAACCTTCGAAACGCGTCAGATCCTTTTTAATAAAGTACATTGCCGCTTTTTAACCCGCAGACTATACTTTCACATGGGAGTGAAGGTTTTTTTGGAGACCAGCTTTATTTTCGCTCTGGATATTTATTACAGGCGTATATGTTACCTCATCTCATTGAGGTCTCCTATGTGAGTGAACATTTCTTCCGTCGACACATAGTGTATGTTCTTTTATGTGTGCCTGAATAAAACAGTGTTGCACTATCATCGAATATTGTTCTGTCTTTTGATCTTATATATGTCACCTGAGATTCACTACATTTGAGCACATCTAAGGGGGCATTCCAATACAGATACAGACTTGGAGGAGGGATTCCACCACAGACCCCGACCGGCTCTTCGCTCGACACTTACCTTATTCTGATTGAGGTTGTATCCTGTGAGTATACACTCTAAGAGGTCTTGCTGGATGTTTTCACATTCAAGATAGAAGGGATCACTTGGGAGTTGACTCGCTCACCTTATGTATTTGGTGATATTGATGACATCATCCTGGACTTTGTAGTTTCACCTTGTGATGTGTTTATATATGTATGCATACCCCATTTGTCAATATTGATTATACATTTTAAATTTTTTGTATTGTACATTTTTTTTTAATTATCTTCTTATTTATTATTTGATTATGCGTCATTACCTCTTTCTTAGTGACATTGTGTTACCATATAGAGCGCTTTTCTCAACTTCCACTTATTTGTTCACACTGTTTTCTGTAAGGAATATTTAGGAAAAGGGTATTCCGCTTTTGTGGTTTCTTTGTGTTTATCAGCTTGTAGGGTGCATTATTTTACTAAGTGCGTATTTTTCCCTTATAATATTAGAGACATATATATATATATATTGTGTTTCCTAATTTTTTTCTCTTGTGTTTATCTATTTATTTATCTATTTTTTTGTCTTTTGATTTTCTTTAAATTATACCAATGATATTTAATATAGCCATACTCTGAGATCCATTACAGCTGCGCTCTTTTTTCTTCAAAGCTTATATCACTACTTCTCAGTGATATATTCTACTTTATTTCTTATATATATAAATATATATATATATATATATATATATATATACTATAATATAAAAGGCTAAGTGTGTGTGATAGAGAGCAAAAGAAATGGGAAAGAGCTAAATAGAGGTTAAGAGTGAACAAAATAGAGGGGAAAGAGCAAAAAAGAGGGGGGGAGAGAGCAAAATAGAGGGGAAAGAGCAAGAGAGAGGGGAAAGAGCAAAATAGAGGGAAGAGAGAGGGGGAAAGAGAGAGCACAAAAGAGAGGGGGAAAAAGAGAGCAAAAGAGAGGGGGGGAGAGAGAGCAAAAGAAAAGAGGGAGGAGAGAGAGAGTGCAAAAGAGAGAGTGAGAGAGCGCAAAAGAGAGGGGGGAGAGAGCACAAAAGAGGGGGGGGGGGGAGAGCGCAAAAGAGAGGGTGGAGAGAGAGCGCAAAATAGAGGGGGAGATAGAGAGCGCAAAAGAGAGGAGGAGAGAGAGAGCGCAGAAGAGAGGGGGGAGAGAGCACAAAAGAGAGAGGGGAGAGAGAGAGCACAAAAGAGAGGGGAGAGAGCGCAAAAGAGAGGGGGAGAGAGAGCAATAGAGAGGGGGAGAGGGGGAGCAAAAGAGAGGAAAAAGAGAAAAAGAGAGTGGGGAGAGAGAGCAAAAGAGATGGGGAGAGAGAGCAAAAGAGAGGAGGGAGAGAGCAAAAAAGAGGTGGAGCAAGAGAGCAAAAAAGAGGTGGAGCAAGAGAGCGCAAAAGAGAGGTGGAGCGAGAGAGTGCAAAAGAGAGGGGGAGAGAGCACAAGAGAGAGGGGGGAGAGCAAGAGCACAAAAGAGAGGGGGGAGAGATAGTGCAAAAGAGAGGGGGAGAGAGAGCGCATAAGAGAGGGGGGAGAGAGAGAGCGCAAAAGAGAGGTGGAGAGAAAACGCAAAAGAGAGGGGGAGAGAGAGCGCAAAAGAGAGGGAGAGAGAGAGCAGAAGACAGGGGAAGAGAGTGCAAAAGAGAGGGGTAAGAGAGCGCAAAAGAGAGTGGGGAAAGAGAGAGTGCAAAGAGAGGGGGAGAGAGCACAAAAGAGAGGAGGTAGATAGAGCAAAAGAGAGGTGGAGCGAGAGATCACAAAAGAGAGGTGGAGCGAGAGAACGCAAAAGAGAGGGGGAGAGAGCCCAAGAGAGAGGGGGGAGAGAGAGAGAGTTCAAAAGAGAGGGGGGAGGGAGAGCGCAAAAGAGAGGGGGAGAGAGAGAGCGCAAAAGAGAGGGGGAGAGAGAGAGCAAAAGAGAGTGGGGGAGAGGGAGAAAAAGAGAGGGGAAAGAGCAAAAGAGAGGGAAGAGAGAGCAAAAGAGAGGGGGAGAGAGAGCAAAAGAGAGGGGGAGGGAGAGAGAGCTCTGGTTAACTGTTTTGTGAAACAAAAAAGTTGCACAAAACACATCAAAAATACATTACAAAGTACATTTACACTCATAATAACACTATCTAATAAAAATGATTACAAATAAAATTGCACACAAAAGTTGTAAGTGCTCAAAGATATGAAGGACTCTATTTATCAAGGTCTGTCGGACCTGATCCGACAGTGTGGATCAGGTCCGACAGACCTCGCTGAATACGGCGAGCAATACGCTCGTCGTATTCAGCATTGCACCAGCAGCTCACAAGAGCTGCTGGTGCAACGCCGCCCCCTGCTGACTCGCGGCCATTAGGCCGCCAGCAGGGGGGTGTCAATCAACCCGATCGTACTCGATCGGGTTGATTACCGACGATGTCTGTCCGCCTGCTTAGAGCAGGCGGACAGGTTATGGAGCAGCGGTCTTTGTGACTGCTGCTTCATAACTTCTGTTTCTGGCGAGCCTGCATGCTCGCCAGAAACACAGGGCATCAAGCTCCATTCGGAGCTTGATAAATATGCCCGAAATCTCAAGTATTAGAAAAAAAAAGGTAGGCAAGAGACTTTAACATGGTCTTATCACTCAAAATGACTGTGTCAGAAGGTTTGAGGCTTGTCGCTGTGCTGTTTGGCATATTGTAAGCGGGATACTTTGTGGCATTTGCATAGTAATGGCTTTCTTCTGGCGTCTCGACCATGCAGCCCATCTTTCTTCAAGTGCCTCTTTATTGTGCATCTTGAAACAGCCACACCACATTTTTTCAGAGAGTCCTGTATTTCACCTGAAGTTCTTTGTGGGTTTGTCTTTGTATCCCGAACAATTTTCCTGGCAATTTTAGTTGGTCTACCTGACCGTGGTTTGGTTTCAACAGAACCCCTCATTATAGACATCTATACTATAATCGCATTTGTATTGTATTGTATTGCAGCCAAAAGAATCCACGAAGATGCAGAGTAGCCAAACAAAGCATTAAGAAAATGACACCTAAGCGCCCGCACAAAAAAATTAACAAAAAAAACCTAACTGTCCACACAAAGTATTAAAAAAAAACCTAACCGCCCATTCGAAGTATTAACAAAAAAACACCTAAGCACCCACAAGAAATATTAACAAATACCTAAACCGCCAACCCACACATTGCAAAATAATAAAGTAATAAAGTAATAAACACCTAATCCGCAAATTAAACAACAACGCAAATAACATAGTTAAAATATTAACCCCTAAACTGCCAACCACCCACATCGCAATAAACCTAATTAACCTATTTACCCCTAAACCGCCAACCCCCCCATCGCAATAAACCTAATTAACCTATTAACCCCTAAACCCCAACCCCCCACATTGCAATAAAGCTAATTAACCAATTAACTCCTAAACCGCCAACCCCCACAACACAAATAACTAATTTAATTACTAAGCCCCAATTAGATCAAATAAAAAAATACTGTTACAATAAAAAAAAAATAACATTACCTAAAAAACAAGATTAACAAGATTAAATTAAATAAATCTAAAATTACAAAAAAATAAAAAAGTCTAAAATTACAGAAGAAAATAAACAAAAATATAAAGCTAATCTAATACCCCTATGAAAATAAAAAAGCACCCCCAAAATAAAAACACCCCTAATCTAAACTTAACTACCAATAGCCCTTAAAAGGGTCTTTTGTAGGGGGTAATTGGTAATTTTTACCTAAAAAAAATTACCAATTACCCCCTAACAGTAAAACCTTCCACCCAACCAACCCCCCAAAATAAGAAAAAACCTAAGTCTAAAAAATCCTAAGCTACCCATTGCCCCTTTGTATGGGCAATCAGCTCTTTTACAAACAGCTCTTTTGCGCCCATAAAAAAATAAAAAATATCCCTAATCTAAAAAAAAAAAAAACCCCCAAAAAAACAAACAAAACCTAAGTCTAACCCGAAATAGGTACTCACAGTTCCTGAAGTCCGGCGGCGAAGGTCTTCTTCCAGGCGGTGAAGGTCTTCATCCAGCGAGGGGACATCTTCTATCTTCATCTGGAGCAAAGGCGGTGCGGAGGTAATCGCGGAGCAGGACCGGCAGCCGCGGAGCAGGACCGGCGTAAAGGTTCCTCTTCATGCGGTCGCCGCCTCACACTGAAGATTGAATGTTTATATTCATTGCATTCCTATTGGCTGAAATTTTGAAATCAGCCAATAGGATGAGAGCTACTGAAATCCTATTGGCTGATTTGAACAGCCAACAGGATTTCAGTAGCTCTCATCCTATTGGCTGACTTAAAAATTTCAGCCAATAGGAATGCAAGGTACCTAAATGGGGTACCTTGCATTAAATAATCAGTACGCGGCGGTCCTGCTTCGCGACAGCCTTTCCTGCTCCACAATCGACGGTCCTTTTCCACTGTCACCTCTGCTCCGCGCCACCTTCCGTCCGGATGAAGATGGAAGATGTCCCCGCGCTGAATGAAGATGTTGCCGCCTGGAAGACCTTCACCACCGGACTTTAGGAACTGTAAGTACCTATTTTGGGGTTAAATACTGTGTATTTACTGTAAATGCAGAATATGTTCTAAGTTTTTTTAAATAGATATTCCTATATATATCTGTATATATCTATACCTACATATAATCATCTTTTTATATAGGTATAGATATATATTGTACCAAAATACCATTATATATATATATATATATATATATATATATATATATATATATATACTTATGAATACATATAACATATTCTTCTATGTGAAGAACATTGGAATGTGAAATATTCATATTTTCACGTCGGGTTAGCGCACTTGAGAATATGCAATCGGGTTTGTGCGCGAGTTGGGTATTAGTTTTTTTTTTCCACTTTTTTTTCCTCCATTGACTTCCAAGGGGAAATACGCGAACGTGCATGCGATATTGTAAATTCGGCTTTTTGTGCTTGTCTAGTTTGCACGAGAGCAAAACCAGTTTACTTTCAACTCATAATAAAGGTGCAATCCGACGCGCGCAAAAAGCCAAACGTCAAGCACAGTTAACGCTTTAGGCGGTGCGTTAAATAGGGCTCTACTTGTAATCTGGCCCATAGTGTATTATTTAAATATAATAAACTCCTACTGGAATATTGCTATAATTGAATGGGATCACATATTTGTCTGTCTAATTTTGATGCTTTGTTGTAACAATAACCAAATGCCCAGAATGTATTCCAGAGACTGGAATTGCCAATATTATAGGGTAAGGTGTAAAATCTTGGTGCAGTAATCTGCATATTAAGCTATGAATAAGTCTAAATGATACTATTACTATCAAATGGGTGTGTTTTGATCACAGAACTGAGTGGGCGGAGCAGCTGAACAGTAGATTGTCAATACTACAGTAAAGCTTGGAAACTATAACATGCTTACACACACTCTCATCCACACACATACATACACACATGCTTACACTCACACACACATACCCAAACACACAATATACACATGCTCACACATATACTCGCTTGCTCACACACACACAAACACATACATAAACACACATTCCCACATAAGCTCACTTGCACATACATGCTCAAACACACAGTCACGCACATATACTGACTTGTACACAAATGCTCATTTGTACACACATATACTCACTTGCACACATATGCTCACACAAGCGCTTATTTGCGCACACTAACATACACACATGCTAACTCACATACACATATATTTGCTCACACACACACACACAAGCTCACTCCCACACACACATATATTCACTTTCACACACATATACTTACTTGCACAAATATGCTCACAGACATTCCCACTTGCACACCCATACATGCTCACCTGCACACACACACACACACACACACACTCACAGACCCACACACACACACACACACACACTTATAAATATATAAATAATAACCATGTGTACACTATACTGGTGGCCTCACCTTAGTATGGAGTTTTGCTATCTGCTTCTCATCGATGCTGGATTGCTTGTACAGTCGCTTCTTATAACGAAACTACAAAAAACAGACACAGCAGATGTTTGTTGCT
This sequence comes from Bombina bombina, assembly GCF_027579735.1. Taxonomy (NCBI): domain Eukaryota; kingdom Metazoa; phylum Chordata; class Amphibia; order Anura; family Bombinatoridae; genus Bombina; species Bombina bombina. The sequence goes on along the minus strand of NC_069505.1, from coordinate 199,087,962 downwards.
TTTCTACAAGAGCCACCAACAAAAGAAAAGGAAAATATAATAATATAAAAAGCTTGGTGAGGAGCAGCACACACCTCTAACGATGGCACCCCGCGACTCATTGGCTGCGGGTATTCTCGGAGAAGTCGCTCCTCATCCAGGAATTTGCCGTCTCTCCCGTTGCTGAACGGCTGGTACAAGCCGTAGTTCAAAACATCTTTAAGACTTTGGTTCAGGGTACAGAGAATCCTCTGTTTTGCCACCCAGACAGTAGCGTTTGGATTGAAGCGGACACATTTCTACAAAACACACACAGGACAGGAAAGTGTATGCACTTGTCAGTGATTGGCTATAGGGACGTTACACTCAGTCAGCTCAAGCATAAAAGGTAGATAGCACGTAATATGCATTTATTGTATGTTTGCTTTTCATGTAATTTACTTTTCTACTCCCCTAGAGAGGCTGGAGCGTATCCTGCAAATATAAGTATGCTGCTTTACTGACCCTGCAACATGTTATACAGTGATTGTTAAGAGCAGTTTTCTGATTGCCCTCAGCACAGGACACAGCTCACAAATTACAAAGGGAGAACTGGTGATGTCTCATACACACCTCAATTTTCTGTTAACCTCTGTCCAATGATGTAGTCAAACGTGAAACGGTTAATAAACAACTAATTTAGTGTTGGGATCTTGTAATAATGATCTGATACGTATTGTGTTTGGGACAGATATAGAATCACAACATTTCAGGGAGCACTCTCATCACTTACAGACTAATTCTCATGCCCCACCCATGAGGAGATTTTAGTAACAAAGACATTAAAGTGATGGTAAACTCTCTCCTTTTTAAAATCAAATCTGGATTGTTAGTGATATTTAAGATGGAGTTTAATTAATCAGTTGTAAAGAAGATGCACTATAACTTACTTTTTAATGTAAATATAAATTTCAAATTCTCTGCATTCCGCCACCTACTTGAAAAGTCAAATTTTCTGTGTGCTAAAGGTTTTAACTGTTGTCCAATTAACACTGTCCCCATATGGCACTTTTGTTGTAATTGACCAAGCTCACGGTAGCAAATTTTTTGTCTATTTGTGGGAGCCCAATAATTTAGCACGCTACTTGTAATCTAGCCCATAATGCAGTACAGATGAAGATAAAATTTGCACTAATTGGAATATACTCACAAGCAGGTGTGTGAAAGTTGCACTTTTATTAAAAAGACTGTCAAAATCTTCTTTACATTTCATAAAATATAAAAAAGCTTTGATAAAAGCGCAACTTTCACACACCTGCTTGTGAGTATATTCCATTTAGTGCAATTTTATCTTCAGCTGTAATGCACTATGTTGGTTGTTTCTTCATTGAGGTTTTACTGATTGGAGACCTACACTGAAAATTCTGTAAAGTCCTACAGTCTGGAGAAATACTGCGTGATCTGTAATAAGCACTAAGGATCTGGTGATTCAGTAAGTCGGAACAGTAAATGTTACCCATAACTAGCAGAGGGGAATAATAATTAGCATTACAAGTAGGTCATAAATCAGAATTATTGGTCTTTGTCAATAGATCATGAGAGAGTCACTAAATGATAAATTGCTAACAATAAAGTTTTGTTATATGGTCAGTTTGTTACGTGACTATGAGCTTCTGACTCAGGTCAAGGAATTGCTTTAAAATGCTAAGTTTAGTAATTCTGTCATTCTCTTCTGTGGGCACCTTGGTCATGTGTGACAATGTGTCCTGTGTGGAGAAAGCGTAGGACAATGTTCTACAAAGGAAATTTTAGCTCATGCAGAGTACATGTAAATAAGGACACTGGATTTAGAAAACACATGTGCTGACTTTAATCTGTAGAATATAACTACTGACCTGTCACATTCCGTACACAAGAAACACAGCTCTGCCACTCACCGTTTGCTGTAGATCAGGGATTACAATTCTAATGACCATGGTGTTGGTCTGGATGTCCTCGAGCCTGCTGGTCGGGCACTCTGCGGTAGCACGGATGGTGTCATAGATGGTCTCTTCTTTTGAACTGTCTGATTCTGACTCCATTGAATAGTCTGAAACGCTCTGCGCCATATCATCTTCACTGGATGTGGGACTGCGTGGCATAGTCAGTGTCCTTCACCATCAAGCACTGCAGGTAAACAAGGAAGGTCTGAGAATAAACCTACACACAATGCACTGATGAATTGATGTTGTCTACTAGCTGCCCAGCAGAATTGATAGTAGCACAGTTGTCATATATGGCAAGTAGGACACAGCTTCAACATGTCCCAAGTCAGTAACAATAATGTCTTGTGTCTGAAACAATATACAAACCCTTCCTATAAATAAATCTCTAAACAACTCTAACACAACTCCCAACAGCCAAGAATTAACAGTATCCCAACATGACCGGAGATATAGCAATCATTTGGCTCAGTTTAACTAATCATAAACCAGGGTAGGCTCAATACTGGGGCTGGTGAGAAAATTGTTTTCAATCAACAGAGGAGATGAAGAAGTCAACCATGATATGGAACCCTCCTCGTATTCCTTAACTAATTAACCAATCAGGGAGTGTACATCCTGTTTCAGAAATGCAAGTATTTTCCCATGCCCAGTGCTGAGGTATATCTTATGTTAATTTAGCTGGTAAGGAAGCTTTATTTAAAGGGACATAATACTCTCATGCTAAATCACTTGAAACTGATGCAGTATAACTGTAAAAAGCTGACAGTAAAATATCACTTAAGCATCTCTATGTAAAAAAGGAAGATATTTTACCTCACAATCTCCTCAGCTCAGCAGAGTAACTTCTGTGTAAAAAGTTATAATTCAGCTGCTGCCCAGCTGCAGGTAAAAAAGAAAAGGAAGAAGAAATGAACAGCAGCCAATCAGCATCAACAGTGTATAGGTCATGAACTCTTTTACTGTGATCTCATGATTTGACTTAACTCTCATGAGATTTCATAGTAAACGTTCTTAAACTGAATAGGGAAATAACATGAGTGTGCACGAGGCTCACTCCCTTGCCTGTCATGGAACAGACATAGTGATTTGCTGCTTAAAGTCCTTTGCAATGGGGTTTGAATACCTAGGACATTTTGAGTTAAAATAGCTTTCTTTTTCACATAGAGATGTTCAGGTGATATTTTCTAGTCAGCTTTTTACAGCTATGCTGCATCACTTTTAAGTGTTTCTACATTTGGGTTATCATGGCCCCTTAAGAAAACGTAAAACAACAAAAGGTAGCACTAAATCAAAAATAATAAATAAATAATAATAAAATACTTTGTTTAAGGTTTTTTAGTTGGGTGAAGACGAGGAACCTTGGTTTTAAGCAAGATGAAATAGTTCTGTAGGTTATGCTAACATAAGGAACAAACACAAGGCCACACTGGGCTGTTCAGGTGTCAAGGTTAAAGAACATTTTAGGGACAGATAGTTAAGGTCCCAGTAAGAGAGGGTTAACTGGGTGAGGATCCAGCTGCACTTTTTTTTGTTGGTTAAAATTTTCTTAGAACAAAGAGAAAAAAGAAAATAAAAATGTGGTAAATGAATCAAAGCTGAGGACTTGCAGGTCCATTACAGATTTTTCACATAAATAATAGATGAGGTAGAACGGGTAAATTGAGATTGAAGACTCATAGATCCTATGTAAACATAATAGTAATTAAAGATGTTACAATATAAAAATAAAAGGTAATGTTGCAATAGGCACACAACAAGACACATATATTTCTTTAAGTATAACAGACCCTAGAATATTGTGAATACCACGTACCTGGGAAAAACTGTAAAACTTGAAGCCAACCTACAACATTAAGAGACTGTGATGTATAATGTCACTAGACTTAATGGCTTTACCCTACACCTGTCTTGTAGAAATAATTTATCTCATGGGTGACCCCACTTTTGAATATACAAACTATACTTGGTATTGTATAAAAGGGTCATTTACCATCATAGAGAAATAAGGACGATGCTTCCAGAGTATTTTGCACCTTGTTGATATAAACAGCAGTGTTGGTCCATCTTAGGCGCCAGTTCTACTTCAAAATATGGGCTGTGTGTTGATAAATAGTGATGTCGCGAATAGTTCGCCGGCGAATAGTTCCCGGCGAACATAGCATGTTCGCGTTTGCCGCAGCGGGCGAACATATGCGATGTTCGATCCGCCCCCTATTCGTCATCATTGAGTAATACTTTGACCCTGTACCTCACAGTCAGAAGACACATTCCAGCCAATCAGCAGCAGACCCTCCCTCCCAGACCCTCCTACCTCCTGGACAGCATCCATTTTAGATTAATTTGGAAGCTGCATTCTTAGTGAGAGGAGGGACAGTGTAGCTGCTGCTGATTTAATAGGGAAATTGATAGCTAGGCTAGTGTATTCAGTGTCCACTACAGTCCTGAAGGACTCATCTGATCTCTGCTGTAAGGACAGCACCCCAAAAAGCCCTTTTTAGGGCTAGAACATCAGTCTGCTTTTTTTCCTGTGTAATCTAATTGCAGTTGCCTGCCTGCCAGCGTGTGTGTCAGGCTCACAGCGTATACTGTGCCCACTTGCCCAGTGCCACCACTCATATCTGGTGTAACAGTAGTGTAGATTTAAAAAAAAAAAATTCTTTTGACTTTTTAGAAGTCAGTTTCCTTCACATGTGTGCGTTTCAGAGCCTGCCTGCCAGGGCACAGTGTCACCCCAGTGCAACTCATATCTGGTGTAACAGTAGTGTAGATTTAAAAAAAAAAAACACTTTTTTGACTGTGTTAAAAAATAGCAGTCAGTTTTCTTCACACGTGTGCGTTTCAGGGCCTGCCTGCCAGGGCACAGTGTCACCCCAGTGACACTGGGGTGACACTACCTGATCGATACAACATCATACCTGATGTTTTAAAGCACATTATTCCAAACAATTTAGGAATGTTAGGTGATTTATGCCCTTCATGGATTAAAACCAGACTCTGCATCAACTATGTAATTTTCCATGGGAGTTTTGCCATGGATCCCCCTCCGGCATGCCACAGTCCAGGTGTTAGTCCCCTTGAAACAACATTTCCATCACTATTGTGGCCAGAAAGAGTCCCTGTGGGTTTAAAATTTGCCTGCCCATTGAAGTCAATTGGGGTTCGCCCGGTTCGCAAACTTTTGGGGAAGTTCGCGCTCGCTGTTTGCGAACCCAAATTTTTAGGTTCGCGACATCACTATTGATAACTTCTGAACCTCTACAAACCACCTCATCATGCTGTATATAAGGTTTTTTAGCTAATCTAAAATGTGCAAATTCTTTATGTTAGCTCCCTTGAGGCCCTGGCCACTGGCCAAAGAGGAGAGGCACATATTATGTAAGGTTTGCCTTCAGCTGTAATGAAATGATATTAATAATAGTTTTAAGTACAATAAAAATGTATAATTGTCCTTACCAAAGGTCCCCTCAAACCCCCCAGGCCGGGCATGTATACAGAAATGCTCACCAAAAACATTTTAGGCAGCATAGTGGTCACTCATATACTATTCAGTTGTAAGTTAGTAGCTATGGCATCTGTATCATAATCATTTCTATTAATGTCTCACCCGGGGCCCCCCACAAACCCACAGGTAAGGCACAAAAATAAAGATGCCCATAGATGCCCATAGATTTAAAGCTTGTCAATATATATAAGATATCCATTTGTCTTCGTTTAAACTTATGAGTATGTACAGTATGGACAAGCTCTAGTAACTACCCAACTAGCACCTAGATTACAAGTTTTGATTCGTGTTTTAATGCTGAAAAAAATGTAATTTTAGCGTTAAAACTCACATACTCACATATGCACATATATACAAACATATAAATATATATATAATATATACCGTATATATAATATCTATCTTTAAGACATTATGACCTTTTTATTATTTGTTTAGCTATTTTTTTTATCAGACAGTGTTTATATGAGTGTAACTGTACTTTTACATGTATTTATGTTGTGTTTTATGCAACTTTTATTCCTCCCTTATCCTTTACATTAGGTCTCGAGTTGCACTAACCTGACGAGCGTAAATCTTGATTGCACTCGAGGGAACGCAGCTACATTCAACTCGCAATATGACCGTTATTTCCGTCAACAAGATTGTGAGCCCTGTCTTTTGTCACTGCCTCACCCCTGCATTATATCTTACCGGAAGCAGTTACCAAGACATATCCCTATCACCCCAAAGAGTACACGGAACTGGCACAGTAGCCAGGCTTTTCAGTCTTAGAGTTTGTAATAAGACAATGTGCTTCTCCTCATCCAGCATATGCAACGGATCTCCTGCAGGTATCCAGATGATCCCAAGGGGAATTCAACATCGAAATGACGGAAACTGACAGATGAGCCCTCACAGCCTCCTCATTAATAGGTGTTAAGAAGATACAGAGCTCTCAAAGCGAGAAGCTGTAAGTAGCTTATTTTCACCTGTCAGTTTAATGAGATGCACATAGCAGGTGTTAGCGTACAAATTGCTTCAAGTAATTCACCCAGTAATTCGTAAGAAACTGCGGCCGCATAAACAACTTGCTACAACACCCTCATGTGTGTTTAACTGGACTTAAGTGGAAATGACAGAAAATGTTATGCATATTAAGGTCTGCACGTGCAACTAACCTCTCACGGAAAAACTCACTGCGACAACGCAACTGGAAAATGACGGAAACAAAAAATGGTGTTAACATTGTTTTAAATTGATATGTTATATAACTAATAGGGGCTCAAAAAGTATATATATTTAAACATGCTGCCATCTCTGTGCTACTCACTCCCTTCGCTGCGCTTAGGTTCTGATGCCATCTCTGACGGCATCAGAATGAGGCTCCCATTTGAGCATATGGAAGAGCGCTACCGTGAGCGCAATGCTTCCTAGCAATGCCAGCGTGAAGTTGTGTTTGCATTGCACTTAACTTGTAATACCAGAGCACATTAGCGTGGGCTGGTATTATAAAGTGGAGCGCTAATATTGCTTGCATGCAAGCGATATTTAGCGCTCCACTTGTAATCTAACCCTAAATGTTTATATATGCACAGTATATATCAGTAATAAGGGATTAAATGCCCTACTCTCCTGAGTGGTTGACTATACATCAATAAATAATAATAACAGATAACAGCTTAAAGGGACAGGAAACCCCAACATTTTGTTTCATGATATGGAAAGAACATACAATTTTAAACAACTTTCCATTTTATTTCTATTATCAAATGTGCTTCATTCTATTGTAATTATTTGCTGAAGAAACAGTATTGCACTACTGGCAGTTAGCTGAACACATCGAGTTAGCCAATCACAAGAGACAAGTGTGTGCAGTCACCAATCAGCAGCTAGCTTCCACTTGTTAAGGATATGTGTGTCTTATTTTTCAAAAAGATTTCCCAAGAGAAGGAAACACATTGGAAAATGGAAGTAATTTAAAAGTGACTTAAAATGACATGCTCTATCTGAATCTTGCAGTTTTAATTTTGACTTTCCTATCCATTTAACAGCTAACATAATAACTTAAGATAAATAAGTCACATGACACAGGAGGTGGGTGAAAGAACCATGGGTCATATTTATTACCCAGCACTGGGAACTGCAATAATCAAATGAATAAACGGGTGGCGGCAATCAGGCCTAAGTATCTAATAAAGCCCTTTCTAGAAAGTGGACAGGGGCCGCAGCTGCAGAAAAAAGGCGGAGATAGCTCAACGCAACTGATTAGCTTAGGGAGTTCTCAGCCCACCGTAAACCAGTAAGGGCACCCCTAAGCTTCGAGCCTGGGGACGTCACCCTGACTGCAATGGACGTCACTCAACCTCCTTACAGCCTGCAGCCATGATCCTGACCACCCGCCAGACTAGGGTGCAATCAAAGAGGACTGCAAATCAGTAGGTCCAGCATCAACTAGGCGTACAGTACATTGAAAACTGGGGAGCTCAAGTTACCATCCTTGGACTTAAAGGGATACTAAACCCAATTTCTTTTCTTTAATGATTTAATGAACTCTGCTAGAGTTAAGCATTTGTGCTAGTCGGGTTGCATTCGTATTACAAGTTCCAAAAAACGTACTTTGCACAAGCGGTAATCCGAATAGCACAAAAATTCTATAAACTTTTCATTTGCACATGCATGTATTCCCCCATAGAAATCCAGGGAGAAAAAAAACATAACACCCAAGGTCGCGCAAACACAATCTCATTTTCGAATTCCTCATAGAAGTCAAAGGAGAGAAAAAATTGTTAAAAAAAAAAACACCCATGGCACAAAAACATAGCATATTCGCATTAGCAAATGTGAAATATTTACAGTAAATACATATTTATAATTTGTATTAAATATAAATATTACATAAATATGTTTTATCATGTTTTTATCTACTTAAAGGGACATGAAACCCAAAATTTTTCTTTCATGATTTGGATAGAGAATACAATTTTAAACAACTTTCTAATTGATTTCTATTATTTAATTTGCTTCCTTCTCTTGTTATCCTTTGCTGAAAGGTTTATCTAGGCAAGCTCATGAGCAGCAGAGAATGTAGGTTGGCTCACCCATGAGTTCAGTTAGAAACCATTAGTGCATTGTTGCTCCTTCAACAAATGATACCAAGAGAATGAAACAAATTAGATATTAGAAGTAAATTAGAAAGTTGTTTAAAATTGTATTCTCTATCTGAATAATGAAATAAAAAATGGGTTTCATGTCCCTTTATTGGCAAAGGGCTCTAAAGCACTTATATCTTCTATGTCTATATGTGTGTAATATATTTATGTGTTTATATGTGTATTTATGTCTTTACATACATATATACACATATAAATACATTAATATATATGTACACATAGACACACAAATGCATCTTTAGCAATGTATATGTATGTATCTCAATGTAAAAGCCCTTTGCCTGTCTTTTTTTTCTCATATCTTTGAGCCCTTATAACTTTTTTCTGCAAATTTAAAAAAAAAACATTTTATAAAACAGTGTTAAAATGAGTGTAACTGTACTTTGTAATGTATTTTTGATGTGTTTTGTGCAATTTTTTTGTTGCTAAAACATTTAACCACAGCTAGCACAATTGTGATTTCGCTCAACTTGTAATATCAGCACAATTAAAAAGACTTGCGAAAAGAAGATATCGCTTGAACAAAACAGTTTGCGCCTCATTTTTAATCTAGCCCTAATTTGTTTTATATATGCACAGTATATATCAGTAATTAAAGTAAATGTAAACTTTGATGAAATAGTGCCCGGCTTTTAAAAATACTATTAAAAACAGGGGTACTTTCATTCATCAAAGGTTACATTGCAGCAGATTTTACAAATACATACCTTCTTCTCCTGAAACGCCGGATCGCTGATCCCCTGCCTGCAGGTCCTCTGTACTTCGTCAGTAATGACGAAACTGGCTTCCTCCAATCACGGTTTCACCCTAGGAGCGTCCATCTGGTGAGGCCACGCCGTGATTGGAGGAAGCCAGTTTCATCATTGCTGTGTTAGTACAGCAGGAAGAAGCAGGCGGGGGAATCGGCGATCCAGCGTTTCAGGAGAAGAAGGTACGTTTTTGTAAAATCCGCCGCTGCAATGTAAACTTTGATGAATGAAAGTGCCCCTGTTTTTAATAGTATTTTTAAAAACCGGGCACTATTTCATCAAAGTTTACATTCACTTTAAGTGTCACATTACAAACGGTCTGCGCACACAATAAGGGCTAGATTACTCCCCTAGGATTTTCATTTTTTCGCTAGTCGGGTTGCACTGGTATTACAAATTGAAAGTAAACAGTTTTTTCTCTAGCTGTAACCAAAATTGCGAATAAAGTCAAAATCCGAAAAACGAAATTGTGTTCATGCATTCACCCATAACTTCACACTTCAATATCGCACACACACTATCTCATATTCGTTGCAAGTAGAGGAGCTGATTCTTAGGGGTCTTCAAAAGACTCCTCTCTGTATTTCACGATTCTTTCAAAAGAGATGTGTCTGTGTCTGTTTAAAGAATATCATATTGGCGTAGTGTTTCCAAACACCTTTTCAAATTAGTGCAGGATACTCACAGAATAATTTCTTTAGATAAAAGATTTCTTTAGATAAAAGATTGTTGTTTATTTGGCTCAACGCGTTTCAACAGGTTAATCGTCTTTTTCAAGAGCTGTTAAAATTTAGTATGGCTAACAAATTTTTGTGCTCCAATGCACTTCTATATATGTCTATTAATGTGTACTTATATATTTATGTGTTTATATGTGTATATATGTCTGTACATACATATATACACACATATAAATACATAAATACAGGTACATATATATATATTATTATTGTTATACTTTATTTATGAAACACCATCATATTCCGCAGCGCTGTCCATGGATACAGTTCATTTAAATAAAACAATAATATAAAACTTCTAAGACTAAGGCCTCTATTTAACACAGTCTGGCGGACCTGATCCGACAGTGCGGATCAGGTCCGCCAGACCTCGCTGAATACAGAGACCAATACGCTCTCCGTATTCAGCATTGCACCAGCAGCTCACAAGAGCTGCTGGTGCAACGCTGCCCCCTGCAGCCTCGTGGCCAATGGGCCGCCAGCAGGGAGGTGTTAATCAACCCGATCGTAACCCGATCGGGTTGAATTCCGGCGATGTCTGTCCGCCTGCTCAGAGCAGGCGGACAGGGTTATGGAGCAGCGGTCTTTGTGACCGCTGCTTCATAACTGCTGTTTCTGGCGAGCCTGCAGGCTCGCCAGAAACACGGGGCATCAAGCTCCATTCAGAGCTTGATAGATAGGCCCCCATGAGACAGGACAGAATTTACAAACACATACAGGAGGTATCGAGGGCCCTATTCCTGTTCGAACTTACAATCTTATATATATATATATATATATATATATATATATATATATAATTCCAAGTAATAGATCTGCACTCGCTGGACTTTCAAAAAACAATAGTTTACTTCATCTGATAAAGGGGACAGTTGGTTCCCCGAAACGTCACTGTACACAATAAACTATTGTTTTTTGAAAGTCCAGCGAGTGCTGATCTATTAAATGGAATTGGATATTGCTGTTCCTGACACCCTGACATCTTAAGAGGTGAGAGTGCAAATCCCTATGAACTTTCATATATATATATATATATATATATATATATATATATATATATATATAAATACATATACAGTATATACTATATATATATATCTAGACATATATATATATATCTTTAACAATGTATCTGTATGTATCTCAATGTTAAAGCCCTTTTGCAGCTTTTTTTTCTAACACCCGAGATCTCATATCTTAGAGCCCTTATAACTTTTTTGTGCAATATTTTTTGGGAATAATTTTTATTAGACAGTGCCAGAGCTCTGAGAATGTGGTCAGACCTTTGGTTAATGAAATAAATGTCCCCGAATTGCCCCCAAAATAAAGTGTACTGGTCCTTGTTAAAATAAAAAAAATAGTAGCATCTTTTTTTTAAAATGAATTAAATGCACAATTAAGTGCATTTACATTGTGGTCTATGGGGACTGTGTATTAACTCTTAATATACACTCACCGTTCACTTTATTAAGTACACTTTGCTTGTACCGGGTTGGACCCCCTTCAGAACTGCCTTAATTCTTAATTCAGGCCTTAAACGATGCTCAATTGGTGCTAAGGGGCCCAAAGTGTCCCAAGAAAATATCCCCCACACCATTACACCACCACCAGTGGCCTGAACTGTTGATACAAGGCAGGATGGATCCATGCTTTCATGTTGTTTACGCCAAATTCTGACCCTACCATCTGAATGTCGCAGCTGAAATTGACTCATCAGACCAGGCAATGTTTTTCCAATCTTCTATTGTCCAAGTTCGGTGAGCTTGTGCAAATTGTAGCCTCAGTTTCCAGTTCTTAGCTGACAGTAGTGGCACCCGGTGTGGTCTTCTGCTGCTGTAGCCCATCTGCTTCAAGGTGAGGTCCGACGTGTTGTGCATTCAGAGATGGTATTCTGCATACCTTGGTTGTAACAAGTGGTTATTTGAGTTACTGTTGCCTTTCTATCTTTTCAAACCAGTCTGCCCATTCTCCTCTGACCTCTGACATCAACAAGGCATTTGCGTCCACACAACTGCCGCTCACTGGATATTTTCTCTTTTTTGGACTATTCTCTGTAAACCCTAGAGATGGTTGTGCATGAAAATCCCAGTAGATCATCAGTTTTTTAAATACTCAGACCAGCCCATCTGGCACCAAAAACCATGCCATGTTCAAAGTCACTTAAATCCACTTTCATCCCCATTCTGATGCTCAGTTTGAACTTCAGCAAGTCATCTTTACCACGTCTTGATGCCTAAATGCATTGAGTTGCTGCCATGTGATTGGCTGATTAGCAATTTATGTTACCAAGCAATTGAACAGGTGCACCTAATAAAGTGACTGGTGAGTGTATATGTATATGCTAATATACATATATATTTCTTTGTTTATATACTTATATACATATATATTTATGTGTCAATATGTGTATATACACATATAAACACATAAATGAAAATATTCATATACATATATATTTAAACTTTGCTGCCCAATGCTGTGCGACCTACCCCCTTTGCTGCCCTTGGTTCTGTGCCATGTTCTAGAGGCTCTAATGTTAGCCTCGTTCTTATGCCGTGAGCCACGGCATGAGAATGAGCGCAGAGAAGGGGGTAAATTGTGCAGTAATGGCAGAAAATATATATATATGTATATGATTATATACATATACAGTATATTTATGTGTTAATATCTGTATATACACATATTAACACATAAATATATGAATATAAGCATATACACATATATTTACAGAGAACACACAGTTCCCATAGACCGCAATGTAAAGCATTTTTCAATGCCGTTTTTGTTCTAACACCCCACTCTCGCCAACTTTACCCCTAAAATTCAGCCTAGTGCAGTTATTTTATTAAAAAATAAAAATGCTCCAATTTTCATTTTTTAATAAAATACACTACACTGTATTTTGGAGGCATTTGGGGGATATTTATAAAATTAACCAGAGATCTGATCTCGCGGTAGCAATAACCAGCCACTAGTAATGTAAAGTAGTAGCAAACGGGCGAATATGCAGGCGTGCTCTGGTTAATTTTATAAATATGCCTCAAATGCCACCAAAATGTAGTGTAGTGTATTTTATTAAAAAATATACGGCTAGATTACGAGTTTTGCGTTATGAGGGGTGCGGTACTAACTTGCACATTATTGTCACCGCTCACTTACCTACAGTGCTGGTATTACAGGTTTTTATAAACCCGGCGTTAAAAGACAAGAAGTGAGCGTAGAGCAAACTTGTTCTCCATACCGCACTCCAATACCAGCGCTGCTTAAGTCAGCGGTGAGTTGGTTGTACGTGCTCGTGCACAATTTCCCCATAGACATCAATGGGGAGAGCAGGCTGAAAAAAAGCCTAACACCTGCAATAAAGCAGCGTAAATCTCAGTAACGCAGCCCCATTGATTCCTATGGGGAAACTAAATTTATGTTTACACCTAACACCCTAACATGAACCCCGAGTCTAAACACCCCTAATCTTACACTTATTGACCCCTAATCTGCTGCCCCCGACATCGCCGACACCTACATTATACTTATAAACCCCTAATCTGCTGCTCCGGACATCGCCGCCACTATAATAAACATATTAACCCCTAAACGCTGCACTCCCGCATCACAAACATTAGTTAAATATTATTAACCCCTAATCTGCCGCCCCTAACATCACCGCCACCTACCTACATTTATTAACCCCTAATCTGCCGCACCCAACGTTGCCGCCACTATACTAAATTTATTAACCCCTAAACCTAAGTCTAACCCTAACCCTAACACCCACTAACTTAAATATAATTAAAATAAATCTAAAGAAAACCTACTATTAATAACTAAATAATTAATATTTAAAACTAAATACTTACCTGTAAAATAAACCCTAAGCTAGCTACAATATAACTAATAGTTACATTGTAGCTAGCTAAGAGCTTATTTTTATTTTACAGGCAAGTTTGTATTTATTTTAACTAGGTAGAATAGTTACTAAATAGTTATTAACTATTTACTAACTACCTAGCTAAAATAAATACAAATTTACCTGTAAAATAAAACCTAACCTGAATTACACTAACACCTAACCTTAAACTACAATTAAATAAATTACCTAAATTAAATACAATTTACTAAATTAAATACAAATACCTAAATTACAAAAACAAACCAAACACTAAATTACACAAAATAAAAAACAAATTACAAGATATTTAAACTAATTATACCTAATCTAATAGCCCTATCAAAATAAAAAAGTCCCCCCAAAATAAAAAAAAAAACCCTAGCCTAAACTAAACTACCAATAGCCCTTAGAAGGGCCTTTTGTGGGGCATTGCCCCAAAGAAATCAGCTCTTTTACCTGTAAAAAAAAATACAAACAACACCCCAACAGTAAAACCCACCACCCACACAACCAACCCCCAAATAAAACCCTAACTAAAAAAACCTAAGCTCCTCATTGCACTGAAAAGGGCATTTGGATGGGCATTGCCCTTAAAAGGGCATTTTGCTCTATTGCTGCCCAAACCCTAATCTAAAACTAAAACACTAACCCCCAAAGATCCACTTACAGTTTTGAAGACCGGACATCCATCGTCAACGAAGCCGGGAGAAGTCCTCAACAAAGCGGCAAGAAGTCCTCAACGAAGCCGGGAGAAGTCTTCATCCAATCCGGCAGAAGTGGTCGTCCAGACGGGCAGAAGTCTTCATCCAAGCCGGCAGAAGTGGTCCTCCAGACGGGCAGAAGTCTTTATCCAGACGGCATCTTCTATCTTCATCCATCCGGCGCGGAGCGGGTCCATCTTCAAGACATCCTGCGCGGAGCATCCTCTTTTTACGACAACTCCTGACGAATGAAGGTACCTTTAAGTGACGTCATCTTAGATTCCGATTGGCTGATAGAATTATATCAGCCAATCGAAATTAAGGTTGAAAAAATCCTATTGGCTGATGCAATCAGCCAATAGGATTGAGCTTGCATTCTATTGGCATTCTATTGGCTGTTCCAATCCAGGCTGGATAGAATATTATGTTGAGACTGGCACACCGCAGACCACCATATTGATTGATTCTTCACATATTGTTTGATGTATATCATGCTTCTAGTTACCTCATACCATTGAGGTTTGCGAATGTGAGTGTAAACGCTTGCTTTGTACTTTTAACCTAAATAAATCCGTGTAAGACAATATTTCACTAGTCTTTGCATTATTTCTGTCTTTCACATATTATCGGCACTGCACAAGCCTTCCAGGATATCCGTGGGGAAGGAGTGACACAGACTGAATATGGACAAAGAGCTGTACAGAGGACTAACACCTATATCTTACCTCATAACGATTGAGGGTGTATATACCCCTAGGGGTTCGTTTGGAGTCAAGTTCACCGTTTGAAGGGTGCAGAAAGAAACACAAATGTTTTGCTGCTGCTTTTTCAATACTTTTTGACACAATTTGGGATTTCTACATATATAGAGAATTTTCACTTTCTCCATTTTTCATTCAGTGCGCTCTTATCCTTAATGTGTCTTTAGTTGTACATACCTATTTGTTACCATACTGTTTTATATATTTGCACTCGGATTCTATCATTGTTGCATTTGCGTGTGTGTGTGTTTATATATATGTGAATATATATGTACATGCATGATGTATGTGTATGTATGTATGTATATACTGTATATATATATATATATATATATAATGTATGTATATACTGTATATATATATATATATATATATATATATATATATATATATATATATATACTGTATATATGTGTGCAGTCTTTTCCTTAATAATAGGTGCAACACCAAGCTGATTTTAATTACCACCTAGCTGAGAATCAGGAACCGGGAACAATTTCTTAAACAAAGAAGAAGGGGAGAAAGATGAACCAAGTCTCTCCCATTCATTCTTTATAATATTCAACATATTTACGGGAACCGGGAAAGTCTGAAGCACCACCCTGTCCTCATAGACTTTATCAAGCTTAGGAATAGAAGGTTCCTCCAGTAACTTCGGTTCCGGAACCTCTACAGTAGAGTAGCTAACACCTCTTTTAATAAAAAGCGTAAGTGCTCTATCCTAAACCTAAAGTCTGGCTCCTCCGCAGCCGGAGGTTTAGAGGCCGCAGATTCCAAACCAGAGAAAGAGTCCTCCAAAGTATCGGAGTCCTCTGCATCAGCGGATAATCTAGTCTCAGATACATCTAATGGAGTAGATGACCCCTGGGAAGGATAGCAATGTTTAACCGTTTGCTTGTGCTTAGCAATGCAAGGTAAAGCACTGAAGGCCACAGACACCACCATTTGCAACTGATCAGCAAAATCTGGCGGCCACAGGGCCCCTCCCGCAGGAGGATTAGTAGTGCACTGGGGAGCTGTATGTGTAGGGAACGCACCTCGCGGGACGGAGACCCCTCAGAGGTGGACGGCTCAGTGGTACTAAACATCTTGTTCTTTTTTAGATATCATTATTTTATCAAGGCATGTGAAACATAGTTGAGCAGGCGGATAAACCGTAGCCTTCTCACAATAAACACAGGCATTAGATTTAGGGAGAGAGGGAGTACCCTCCAATGCATCAGAGTCCTTAATAGCTCGCGCCTTTAATATGGACTATAGAAAAAATAAATAGCACCTTTATACCCCAATGGCCTGGGCAACCACCACCTCCTATGACACAGGCCCACAGAGAAGCTGCTTTCGTCTCCTGCAACGGACGGTCAGGAAAAAGAAGAGAAGGAGGCCACACCCAGTCACATGGAGTGCCATGCAGGACCACCCCTGCAGCCGAGAAAAAGCATGCCAAACTAAACAGGCTGAGCAGTAATCAAAGTGAAGGAAGAACCTGCCTGTTCACACATTGCCAGAGCCACATCTCACATATGTCGCAGCAAAAAAACGCAATAAAGTTATCATGTATAAATCCCCCCCCCCACGTTCAATAATCACCTTCCGGAGATATTAACCCCTGATTCTATACAGATAAAAGGAGTCACACTGTGACCCTGTCTTCTTGCGTTATCACTACAGATATAAAGAATGAAACGATCTTACCAGAATCTACGCCGTGGAACAGGAACACAGCCTCTCAAGTTTGACAGTGTTGTAGCATTGCTCCTGACATCGACTTGAGTGATAGAAATCAGGCAGTGAAACTCGTCAACACTGATTTCTTAAGGAGCTGTTAAAACAAGTCTGGATGGTTTCGCAGAAAGACTCTCCCTGCATCTCCAGACCCTAACATTCGTCAATGCTCTCACTGAGAGGCTGACAAGACTACTTAAAACTCCAGTCCCATTCTGAACAGTACTACACTCTTTAAGAGACTACTCTGAAATCTTCCGACACTTCTCTGCCATCCTCCTGTGACGAAAGGCAATGAATGAATGGGGATGAGGGGAGTGGGGGAGGTATTTAAGCCTTTGACTGGGGTGTCTTTGCCTCCTCCTGGTGGCCAGGTTCTGTATTTCCCACAAGTAATTAATGAAGCCATTAAGATGGAAACAGTTCACCTTGCACTTTGGGATGAAACAGGTAAGGTTGAGTCTGCAGGGACATCTACACTAAAATTGTTATTGTTTAAAATATAGATAATGCTTTTATTTCCCATTCCCCAGCTTTGCACAACCAACAGTGTTATATTAATATACTTTATAACATTTATACCTGTAAATTTCTGTCTGTTTCTAAGCCACTACAGACAGTCTCTTAATCACATGCTTTTTTATTAGCTTTTCACAACAGGAGACTGCTAGTTCATGTGGGCCATATAGATAACATTGTGTTCATGGCCGGGGAGTAATTAAAGAGTTAGCACAACACAGTGCTAAATGCAAGTCAATAGATAATAAATAAAAAGTCATGTGATTGAGGGGCTATCAGAAGATTCTTAGATACAGAGGTAAAAAGTATATTAAGGCCACAAACTTTCAGGATAGGTGGGGATACCACAGGCTAAATCAACTATTTAAAATGCCAATATAAGGGTAATGGAAATACTTGTAAACAATTTAATACACTCCAGCAGGTAAAGTGGATCATTGGGAACAAATTAAAGGGGAGAACATTTTTGAGTAAAATGTCCCTTTAATATTGCTGTGTTGGTTATGCAAAATTGGGGAATGGGTAATAAAGGGATAATCTATCTTTTAAAACAATAAAAATGATATTGTAGACTGTCCCTTTAACTGACATGGTGCATAGGCAGCTTAGCTCCTTCCTTTCCAGGGCAAGCAGAGACCTCCGGTCTGACAGCAACTCCAGTCTCTTCCTCTGTAACAGAGTATCACCCACTTAAGGTGCAAGTGTTCTATTTCTGCTGAGGGAAGCTAAATAACCCCAGAGCAAGCCACACAGAAATGTAAGCACCATGTGTTCCACACAGTGTGGGGTGATCACACAGCAGGACCGCTGACAGTCTTGCATTTAGTGTATTGTAGGAAGTGTTACTGCTCATTACTAGAGGATCTCACTATCCCTCTAACCAGACTGTGCTCCAGCTCCTCCCACCAGCAGCAGCAGTGTTTACTGAAGCATTTATGTTCTCTGTCCAGGACAGTTCCTCCTGCAAAAATAGTGCAGGAACTCTGTTCCCACGCATTCCTGCTGGACTTAACCCCTGAGTGTATATGCATGTATATGTTTGTATATGTATGTATAAATGTGTGTATGTATATGTGTTTGTATATATGTGTGTGTGTGTTTATGTATATGTGAAGGTATGTATACATGCGTATCTATGTATGTATACATGTGTGTGTATCTATATATACTGTATATATAAGATAAAAGTGTCAGTACAATACAATATAAAAGACACCAGACAAAGTTTAACAAACAAATACAGGTGGAATTAAGGGCCCTGTTCAATCTAGATGCGAAGGTATATATACATGTGTATGTGTATATATATATATATATATATATATATATATATATATATACAGGGCTCAAAATGTCAAGTCCTAAGCTACTAGCCAGGACAAAATGTTACTCGCCACTTCTAATCCCACCCACACCTCAATCACTACTTTACCCCCTCTTTGCATATGTTTAGCCACTTTGAAACATTTTGTAATATTGTTTTTATTTTATACCATAACAATTTAAATAATTCTACGTACAGTAATAAATTAACAAAAATAAGTTCATAGCAGTTAGAAACATCAACCAGAGGTTCTGGGGAAGACAACAGCTGGATAGAAAAAAGGAAGATGTTGAACATTGAGAGTGCTAACAGTTATGGAAGGTCATTGCAGACCTGGAGATTTTTTTAAAATAATTATTATCTCTCCCTTCTCGCTGTTAACTCTCTTTCTCGACTCTCCCTCCTCTCTTCAATCTTTCTTTTTACCCTCTCCCTTCTCTCTCAGGCCATGAGGCCTATGTATCAAAGGTCTTGCGGACCTGATCCGACAGTGCGGATCAGGTCCACAAGACCTCACTGAATGCAGAGAGCAATACGCTCTCCGTATTCAGCATTGCACCAGCAGCTCACAAGAGCTGTGGGTGCAACGCCGCCCCCTGCAGACTCGCGGCCAATGGGCCGCCAGCAGGGAGGTGTCAATCAGCCCAATCGTACTCGATCAGGTTGAATTGTGGCGATTCCTGTCTGCCTGTTTAGAGCAGGCATACAGGGTTATGGAGCAGCGGTCTTTAGACCGCTCTTTCATAACTGCTGTTTCTGGCAAGTCTGAAGACTCGCCAGAAACACAGGCCCACAAGCTCCGTACGGAGCTTGATAAATGGGCCTCCATATCTTCTCTTCACACTCTTTTCTTTCCCCGCTCTCGTATGTCTTCACTCTTTTTTTCTCCATTCTTAACTCTACCTTCTTCTCCACTTCCACTTTTTCTCTACAGTCTCTCTCTGCCCCCGTTTACCCTCTCAGAAGTAACAGTCTAAGCACTAACGGGGTCCCTACAGCCCTAGAGGAATAACATGTCCTCGCACTTTCATGGATATATAATATCCCTTTATATAATGTGTGTGTATGTATATATGAAAGTATGTATATATGTGTATCTATGTATGTATACATGTGTGTATGTATATATGTGTGTATATATGTTTATATATGCATGTTATATATATATATATATATATATCTGTGTATGTATATATGTGTAGATATATACAGTATATATATATATATATATATTTATATGTATGTATGTATATATGTGTGTGTATGTACAGTATATATGTTTATGCATATATATATATATGTGTATGTATATATGTGTAGATATATACAGTATATATATATATATATATATATATATATATATATATATATATATATATATTTATTTGTATGTATGTATATATGTGTGTGTATGTATATGTGAAGGTATTTACAGCATATAAAGGATTTTCTGTCTGTTAAGTTGTCTTAACTAACTTGTAATAGGGGGCATGTATGAAGACCCTCTGTGTCGTTACATGTATGTGATTTGTAATATATAACCCAGCCCTGCTAAGTATAAACCAGAGCAGCTTGAAACCTTGTCATGATGATATGGAATTCTGGACTTGGCCAAAGTATAGGCTGAAAACTCTGTTTTACTCAATATTGTAAGTGCATTATTTACAGTTTATTTGAAATATTTTTCCTTTTCTTTGAAAGATTGACTGTCCTGCGTGACAATAACCATGTTCGGAATTTGGTAATTTCCTTTCTGTTTTGAATGGCTAAGCTTAAATTAAAGATTTTAAAAAAAAAAAAAAAGAAACCTTGTCATGTGTATGTCTGAGTTGCTCTCCAAGGTCTTGAATGTGAAATACTCAATTCCAGTAATAAGTGTAGAATACTGATTGGTATTATGAAGATTATGAAGTGGTACCCCGGCGCATGGAGACGTCCTAACACTATGGGGCCTATTTATCAATGTGCGAGCTGACATAATACGAAGTAGCGTTTCATGTCCGCCCCACATCCATAAATGCCAACAGCATACGCTGTCAGCATTTATCATTGCACCAGCAGTTCTTGTGATCTGCTGGTGCAATGCTGCCCCCTGCAGATTCGCAGCCAATCGGCCGCTAGCAGGGGGTGTCAATCAACCTGATTGTATTCGATCGGGTTGATTTCTGTCCGCGACCTCAGAGCAGGCGGACAGGTTATGGAAACAAGAGGCATCAAGCTCCATACGGAGCTTGATAAATATGCCCCTACGTGTTTATGCATGTATGTATATATATATATATACAGTATATATATGTGTGTGTGTGTGTATATATATGTGAAGGTATGCATATTTGTGTATCTATGTGTTTATTTATATATGTGTGTATGTATATATGAAGGTATGTATATATGTGTATCTATGTGTTTATTTATATGTGTGTATATATACATATGTGTATATATATATATATGTGTGTGTGTATATTTATGTCTGTACATATATGTGTGTGTGTGTATGTATATGTGAAGGTATGTATATATATGTATTTATGTGTTTATGTATATATATGTATGCATAGTTTTGCAAAAATCATTTTTCTATTTTATTCCTATACATTTTGGGGCAGATCGCAAGTGGAGCTCTGATAGCACAGTCCAGTGATATAGCTTACTGAGCCCAGCTCTAACATTAGCGCGCAACTTGATATTACATGTCCACAGTAAATCCTGTGTATCAGAGAAGGTTTAGCGCGGCCGATATTTAATGGATATCACGACTGCCCTAAATAGCACTGATATTACAATCTAAAAGTAATGGATTGTGCTCGAGCGAAAGTCAAAACTTAGCTAGATTATTTAGAATACTGAAACCTGAGGTAAATTGTAATGGTTAAAAGACAGTTGCACAAAACCCATCATGTTTACATAAACTATTTCACTCATATACACATTTTAATAATAAAACAATTAAACTGAAAATTGATTAAAAAAAGTTATTTTTATTTTTCAATAGATATTTTTTTTTTATATATATATATATATATATATATATATATATATATATATATATATATATATATATATATATATATATAAAGTATATATCTGTATATACAATAAATATCTATGGCCCAGATTACGAGTTTTGCGTTATAGGCTATGCGGTGCTAACGAGCAGTTTTCCCTCACCGCTCACTTACCTGCAGCGCTGGTATTATGAGTTTTCAGAAACCCGTCGTTAAAAGACAAGAAGTGAGCGTTGAGCAAAATTTTGCTCATTACCGCACTCCAATACCAGCGCTGCTTAAGTCAGCGGTGAGCTGGTGTAACGTACTCGTGCTTGTGCACGATTTCCCCATAGGAATCAAAGCGGAGAGCTGGCTGAAAAAAAGTCTAACACCTTACACTTATTAAAAAGTCTAATCTTATACTTATTAACCCCTAATCTGCCACCCCCGACATCGCCGACACCTACATTATATTATTAACCCCTAATCTGCCACTCCGGACACCGCTGCCACCTACATTATACTTATTAACCCCTAATCTGCTGCCCCCAACATCGCCGACACCTACATTATATTTATTAACCCCTAATCTGCCGCCCCCAACATCGCCGCCACTATAATAAACATATTAACCCCTAAACCACCGCACTCCCGCCTCGCAAACATTACTTAATAAGGGGATTGGAGAAATTAACCTATGAGGAGAGACTAGCCAAACTGGGTCTGTTTTCTTTAGGAAACAAGGTGCTTGAGAGGTGACATGATTACTTTATATAAATATATTCAAGGCCCATATACAGAGATGGCAGAAGCTCTGTTTATTCCAATAAAATTGTTTCTGACAAGAGGTCATAATTTAAGGTTGGAGGAAAGGAGATTTAATCTCCTGCAACGGAAACGTTTTTTCACTGTAAGAGCAATAAAATTGTGGAACTCATTACCAAAGGAGGTAGTGAATGCCAATACCATAGATACATTTAAAAATAGTCTAGATAAATTTCTGTATATAAACAAAATTCATGGATATGATTGCTAGTATTAAATGGGTCACATTTTAATGGGGTTATTTAAGCTTAACTGGAGCTTTTTGTAAGTATTTTAGATTTGTATAGGTTGAACTAGATGGACTTCAGTCTTTTTTCAACCTTATCTACTATGTTACTATGTATGTTAAATATTATTAACCCCTAATCTGCCGGCCCTAACATCGCCGCCACCTACCTACATTTATTAACCCCTAATCTGCTGCCCTCAACGTCGCCACCACTATATTAAAATTATTAACCCCTAAACCTAAGTCTAACCCTAAACCTAACACCCCCTAACTTAAATATAATTTAAATAAATCGAAATAAATATTACTATCATTAACTAAATTATTCCTATTTAAAATTAAATACTTACCTGTAAAATAAACCCTAAGATAGCTACAATATAACTAATATAATTTAGGATTTATTTTTATTTTACAGGCAAGTTTGTATTTATTTTAACTAGGTAGAATAGTTACTAAATAGTTATTAACCATTTAATAACTACCTTGTTAAAATAAAGACAAATTTACCTGTAAAATACAGCACCTAACACTACACTATAATTTAATAAATTAACTTGATTAAATACAATTCCCTACATTAAATTAAATTAGCTAAAGTACAAAAACCCCCCCACTAAATTACAGAAAATAATAAACAAATTACAGAAATTTAAACTAATTACACCTAATCTAATAGCCCTATTAAAATAAAAAAGCCCCCCCAAAATAAAAATAAAAACCTAGCCTAAAATAAATTACCAATAGCCATTAAAAGGACCTTTTGCGGGGCATTGCCCCAAAGTAATAAGCTCTTTTACCTGTAAACAAAATACAAACAACCCCCCCAACAGTAAAACCCACCACCCACACAACCAACCCCCCAAATAAAATACTAGCTAAAAAACCTAAGCTCCCCATTGCCCTAAAAATTGCATTTGGATGGGCATTGCCCTTAAAAGGGCAGTTAGCTCTTTTGCGGCCCAAAGTCCTAACCTAAAAAATAAACCCACCCAATACACCCTTAAAAAAACCTAACACTAACCCCCTGAAGATCGACTTACCGGGAGACGTCTTCATCCAAGCTGGGCGAAGTGGTCCTCCAGACGGGCAGAAGTCTTCATCCAAGCCGGGCAGAAGTGGTCCTCCAGATGGGCAAAAGTCTTCATCAAGACGGCAATCAGCTAATAGAATGCAAGCTCAATCCTATTGGCTGATTGCATCAGCCAATAGGATTTTTTCTACCTTAATTCCGATTGGCTGATAGAGAATTCTATCCGCCAATCAGAATTTAAGGGATGCTATCTTGGATGACGTCACTTAAAGGTACCTTCATTCTGTTTTAGTCGTCGGATGAAGAGGATGCTCCGCGTCGGATGTCTTGAAGATGGACCCGCTCCGCGCCGGATGGATGAAGATAGAAGATGCCGTCTGAATGAAGACTTCTGCCTGTCTGGAGGACCACTTCTGCCCGGCTTGGATGAAGACTTCTGCCCATCTGGAGGACCACTTTGCCCGGCTTGGATGAAGACGTCTCCCGGTAAGTCGATCTTCAGGGGGTTAGTGTTAGGTTTTTTTAAGGGTGTATTGGGTGGGTTTATTTTTAAGTTAGGACTTTGGGCCGCAAAAGAGCTAACTGCCCTTTTAAGGACAATGCCCATCCAAATGCCCTTTTCAGGGCAATGGGGAGCTTAGTTTTTTTAGATAGTATTTTATTTGGTGGGGTTGGTTGTGTGGATGGTGGGTTTTACTGTTGGGGGGGTTGTTTGTATTTTTTTTTACAGGTAAAAGAGCTGATAACTTTGGGCCAATGCCTGCAAAAGGCCCTTTTAAGGGCTATTGGTAGTTTAGTTTAGCCTAGGGTTTTTTTTTATTTTGGGGGGGCTTTTTTATTTTAATAGGGCTATTAGATTAGGTGTAATTAGTTTAAATTTCTGTAATTTGTTTATTATTTTCTGTAATTTAGTGTTTGTTTTTGTACTTTAGCTAATATAATTTAATGTAGGTAATTGTATTTAATTTTGTTAATTTATTTAATCATATTGTAGTGTTAGGTGTTAGTGTAACTTAGGTTATGTTTTATTTTACAGGTAAATTTGTCTTTATTTTAACTAGGTAGTTATTAAATAGTTAACAACTATTTAATAACTATTCTACCTAGTTAAAATAAATACAAACTTGCCTGTAAAATAAAAATAAATCCTTAGCTAGCTACAATGCAACTATTAGTTATATTGTAGCTATTTTAGGGTTTATTTTACAGGTAAGTATTTCATTTTAAATAGGAATAATTTAGTTAATGATAGTAATATTTATTTCGATTTATTTAAATTATACTTAAGTTAGGGGGAGTTAGGTTTAGGGTTAGACTTAGGTTTAGGGGTTAATAACTTTAATATAGTGGCAGCGATGTTGGGGACAGCAGATTAGGGGTTAATAAATGTAGGTAGGTAGTGGCGATGTTAGGGCCGGCAGATTAGGGGTTAATAATATTTAACTAATGTTTGCGAGGCGGGAGTGCGGCAGTTTAGGGGTTAATATGTTTATTATAGTGGCGGCGACGTTGGGGGTGGCAGATTAGGGGTTAATAAATATAATGTAGGTGTCGGCGATGTTGGGGTCAGAAGATTAGGGGTTCATACATATAATGTAGGTGGCGGCAGTGTCCGGAGCGGAAGATTAGGGGTTAAAATTTTATTATAGTAATTGCGATGCGGGAGGGTCTCGGTTTAGGGGTTAATAGGTAGTTTATGGGTGTTAGTGTACTTTATAGCACTTTAGTTATGAGTTTTATGCTACAGCATTGTAGTGTAAAACTCTTAACTACTGACTTTTAAATGCGTTAGGGATCTTGATGGGGTAGGGTGTACCGCTCACTTTTTGGCCTCCCAGGACAGACTCGTAATACCGGCGCTATGGAAGTCCCATAGAAAAAAGACTTTAAGTTTACGTAAGTCGTTTTGCGGTAAGGCCAAAGAAGAGTGATTGACCCTAAACCTTCAAGACTCGTAATACCAGCGGGCGTAAAAAAGCAGCGTTAGGACCTCTTAACACTGCTTTTTTACCCTAATGCACAACTTGTAATCTAGCCGAATATCTTTATTTATATGTATATAGATATATAGGTATATATATTTTACAAAAAATATATACTGATATATATAGAAATATATATATATATTTTAAAAAGAACATAGAAATGAAAAGTATTCCTAACGCATCTTCATGTCGGGCTAGCGTGCAAGCGATAAATAGAGAAGGCTCTCTTCAGTGCACCCCATACAGGGAGAGAGAGAGTCAGCAAGTTCATGACATCTAAAGTCCTAAAGTTAGCTCACCTCAGTCTTTAGCACAGTTGATCTAGTTCAGTGTCGGACTAGCGTGCAAGCGTTAGAGAAGGCTCTCTTCAGTGCACCCCATTCAGGGAGAGAGAGTTAGCAAGCTCGCAACATCTAAAGTCCTAAAGTTAGCGCACCTCAGTCTTTAGCACAGTTGATCTAGTTCAGTGTCGGGCTAGCGTGCAAGCGATAGAGAAGGCTCTCTTCAGTGCACCCCATTCAGGGAGAGAGAGTTAGCAAGCTCGCAACATCTAAAGTCCTAAAGTTAGCGCACCTCAGTCTTTTGCTCTCGCACTAACTTTTTACTTTCAGCTTGTAACAAGTACTGATCTGGCAGCCCTAATTTTTTACTTAGAGTGTAATTAGCGAGTGAATGAGCAACAAAAAATTGATCACGCCACTTGCAATCAGGCCCTTTGTTTCCTACTTTGAGGCCAAATATTAAAGGGACAGTCAAGTCCAAAATAAACGTTCATGATTCAGATAGGACATGTGATTTTAAACAACTTTCCAATTTACTTTTATGACCAATTTTGCTTTGTTCTCTTGGTATTCTTAGTTGAAAGCTAAACCTAGGTAGGCTCATATGCTAAGTTCTTAAACCTTGAAGGCCACCTCTTATCTAAATGCATTTTTACATTATTTAACCACTAGATGGCATTAGTTCATGTGTGTCACATGTTTCATAAATAGGCCCCTTTAGTCTGAACTTCAAATGAGTAGTAGATTTTTTCTGACAAATGTCAGTCATGTCTATTTCCACTCCCACTGCCTCATGTGACAGCCATCAGCCAATTACAAATCCATATACATATATTCTGTGAATTCTTGCACATGCTTAGTAGGAGCTGGTGGCAAAAAAAGTGTAAATATAAAAAGACTGTGCACAATTGCATGTTCTATCTGAATCATGAAAGTTTCATTTTTACTTGAGTGTCCCTTTAAAGAAACGTCCTGCTCAGCACAGTGAGTACACAGTGAGGTATAGGTGGTTCCTATAAATACAAAGTACAGCACAGGAATAATGTAACAGCTGTATAGTTAGGATTAAGAATTGAAATAAACACATTTTAATGTTATTCTTTGCTGGGTACAATACAATACAGAATATAAGGCTTGGCTTTTATTTGAAATTCTGAAAGTGTATTGTTTGTTTTGTTTTGGGCTCTGAATTCTCTTTATTGTTTATCAACAAAAGACTACAGTTGTAAGAGAACTATACATATAGATTTGTATTGCAGTTTTATTACAGCAAATTGACTGGATACCTTAAAGGGAAATGAAACCCTAAATGATTCAGAAAGATCATGTGATTTTAAACAACTTTCTAATTGACTTATATTATCAATTTTTCTTCATTTTCTGGTTATCTTTTGTTAAAAAGCAGGGATGTATGCTTAGGTGCTGGACCATTTCTGGAGCACTATATGGCAGCAGTTTTGCAAGAATGTTAACCATATGCAAGAGCACTAGAGGGCAGCACTATTCCCTGTCATCTAGTGCTCCAGATGCCTACCTAGGTATCTCTTCAACACAGAATATCATGAGAACAAAGCAAATTTGATAATAGAAGTAAATTGGAAACTTTTTTAAAATGGTTTGCTCTGTCTGAATCACAGAAGAACATTTGTGGGTTTCATATACCTTATAGTATAAATATTGATAGTGAGTATATATGTAGTGTATTATACATGTTAATGTCTATTATAGTAAAAAACTACATTACACTATCGACCCTGCACTACTGTGTTTAACCCCCTGCAAATCAAAATTGCTTTTAGTAAAGGTTATTACTGTTTTTATGTGGCATACGCACATATCCCTTCTCATAGAGCTGGTAGTGGTGTGTATTACTTCTGAAGACGTCATTTATATCATACAATTCACTGCTGGCCCTCCGAGCAGGTGTGGTGTTTAAATACTGGTGCACAGGCCCTCACAGGATATTATTATTATCATTTATTTGAAAGGCGCCGCCAAATTCCGTAGCGCTGTGCATATGCAGCAGACAGTGCAACAGTAATACGTTTTACTGGAAGCATTTTTGCTAATGGAAGTATATTACAACTATGTTAATGTTTCAAATTAAAGAGCATTGTTTGACCTTTCTGTCCCTTTAATGTAATAAGCCTCTCCTGTGACAGTAGATTTATACCAGTTGCTAATACATCACACGGTTTACAAATGTGGTAATTACGTCTCAAATTGCCCCTGGAATGAAGCCAAGTTGTTTCCTTATTTCACAAATCCTACTGGGAAGAAGTTTGGAATCTAAGGCCTAGATTTAGAGTTTGGCGGTAGCCGTGAAAACCAGCGTTAGAGGCTCCTAACGCTGGTTTTAGGCTATCGCCGGTATTTGGAGTCAGTCAGGAAAGGGTCTAACGCTCACTTTTCAGCCGCGACTTTTCCATACCGCAGATCCCCTTACGTCAATTGCGTATCCTATCTTTTCAATGGGATCTTTCTAACTCCGGTATTTAGAGTCGTGTCTGAAGTGAGCGTTAGAATTCTAACGACAAAACTCCAGCCGCAGAAAAAAGTCAGTAGTTAAGAGCTTTCTGGGCTAACGCCGGTTCATAAAGCTCTTAACTACTGTGCTCTAAAGTACACTGACACCCATAAACTACCTATGTACCCCTAAACCGAGGCCCCCCCACATCGCCGACACTCGATTAAATTTTTTTAACCCCTAATCTGCCGACCGCCACCTACGTTATCCTTATGTACCCCTAATCTGCTGCCCCTAACACCGCCGACTCCTATATTATATTTATTAACCCCTAATCTGCCCCCCACAACGTCGCCGCCAGCTACCTACACTTATTAACCCCTAATCTGCCGTCCGTATGCCGCCGCCAGCTACATTATAGCTATGTACCCCTAATCTGCTGCCCCTAACACCGCCGACCCCTATATTATATTTATTAACCCCTAACCTGCCCCCCTCAACGTCGCCTCCACCTGCCTACACTTATTAACCCCTAATCTGCCGAGCGGATCTCACCGCTACTATAATAAAGTTATTAACCCCTAATCCGCCTCACTCCCGCCTCAATAACCCTATAATAAATAGTATTAACCCCTAATCTGCCCTCCCTAACATCGCCGACACCTAACTTCAAGTATTAACCCCTAATCTGCCGATCGGAGCTCACTGCTACTCTAATAAATTTTTTAACCCCTAAAGCTAATTTTAACCCTAACACCCCCCTAAGTTAAATATAATTTTATTCTAACGAAATAAATTAACTCTTATTAAATAAATTATTCCTATTTAAAGCTAAATACTTACCTGTAAAATAAACCCTAATATAGCTACAACATAAATTATAATTATATTATAGCTATTTTAGGATTAATATTTATTTTACAGGCAACTTTGTATTTATTTTAGCCAGGTACAATAGCTATTAAATAGTTAAGAACTATTTAATAGCTAAAATAGTTAAAATAATTACAAAATTAGCTGTAAAATAAATCCTAACCTAAGTTACAATTAAACCTAAAACTACACTATCAATAAATTAATTAAATAAACTACCTACAATTATCTACAATTAAACCTAACACTACACTATCAATAAATTATTTAAATACAATATCTACAAATAGCTACAATGAAATAAACTAACTAAAGTACAAAAAATAAAAAAGAACTAAGTTACAAAAAATAAAAAAATATTTACAAACATTAGAAATATATTACAACAATTTTAAACTAATTACACCTACTCTAAGCCCCCTAATAAAATAACAAAGCCCCCCAAAATAAAAAAATGCCCTACCCTATTCTAAATTACAAAAGTTCAAAGCTCTTTTACCTTACCAGCCCTGAACAGGGCCCTTTGCGGGGCATGCCCCAAAGAATTCAGCTCTTTTGCCTGTAAAAAAAAAACATACAATACCCCCCCCCCAACATTACAACCCACCACCCACATACCCCTAATCTAACCCAAACCCCCCTTAAATAAACCTAACACTAAGCCCCTGAAGATCTTCCTACCTTATCTTCACCCTGCCAGGTTCACCGATCCGTCCTCGGAAGTCTTGATCCAAGCCTCGGAAGTGTTGATCCAAGCCCAAGCGGGGGGCTGAAGAGTGACGTCCATCCTCGGGCTGAAGTCTGGATCCAAGCGGCGACTGAAGAAATCCATCCTCGGGCTGAAGTCGGAAGTCCATCATCTGGATGAAGTCTTCTATCAAGCCGCATCTTCAATCTTCTTTCTTCTGGAGCGGAGCGGAACCATCTTCTTCCAAGCCGACGCGGAACATCCTCTTCAACCGACTACTAGACGACGAATGACGGTTCCTTTAAATGACGTCATCCAAGATGGCGTCCCTCGAATTCTGATTGGCTGATAGGATTCTATCAGCCAATCGGAATTAAGGTAGGAATATTCTGATTGGCTGATGGAATCAGCCAATCAGAATCAAGTTCAATCCATTTGGCTGATCCAATCAGCCAATCAGATTGAGCTCGCATTCTATTGGCTGATCAAAACAGCCAATAGAATGCGAGCTGAATCTGATTGGCTGATTGGATCAGCCAATCGGATTGAACTTGATTCTGATTGGCTGATTCCATCAGCCAATCAGAATATTCCTACCTTAATTCCGATTGGCTGATAGAATCCTATCAGCCAATCGGAATTCGAGGGACGCCATCTTGGATGACGTCATTTAAAGGAACCGTCATTCGTCGTCTAGTCGTCGGTTGAAGAGGATGTTCCGCGTTGGCTTGGAAGAAGATGGTTCTGCTCCGCTCCAGAAGAAAGAAGATTGAAGATGCAGCTTGATAGAAGACTTCATCCAGATGATGGACTTCCGACTTCAGCCCGAGGATGGATTTCTTCAGTCGCCGCTTGGATCCAGACTTCAGCCCGAGGATGGACGTCACTCTTCAGCCCCCCGATTGGACTTGGATCAACACTTCCGAGGCTTGGATCAAGACTTCCGAGGACGGATTGGTGAACCTGGCAGGGTGAAGATAAGGTAGGAAGATCTTCAGGGGCTTAGTGTTAGGTTTATTTAAGGGGGGTTTGGGTTAGATTAGGTGTATGTGGGTGGTGGGTTGTAATGTTGGGGGGGGTATTGTATTTTTTTTTTACAGGCAAAAGAGCTGAATTCTTTGGGGCATGCCCCGCAAAGGGCCCTGTTCAGGGCTGGTAAGGTAAAAGAGCTTTGAACTTTTGTAATTTAGAATAGGGTAGGGCATTTTTTTATTTTGGGGGGCTTTGTTATTTTATTAGGGGGCTTAGAGTAGGTGTAATTAGTTTAAAATTGTTGTAATATATTTCTAATGTTTGTAAATATTTTTTTATTTTTTGTAACTTAGTTCTTTTTTATTTTTTGTACTTTAGTTAGTTTATTTCATTGTAGTTATTTGTAGATATTTTATTTAAATAATGTATTGATAGTGTAGTGTTAGGTTTAATTGTAGATAATTGTAGGTATTGTATTTAATTAATTTATTGATAGTGTAGTGTTAGGTTTAATTGTAGATAATTGTAGGTAGTTTATTTAATTAATTTATTGATAGTGTAGTGTTAGGATTAATTGTAACTTAGGTTAGGATTTATTTTACAGCTAATTTTGTAATTATTTTAACTATTTTAGCTATTAAATAGTTCTTAACTATTTAATAGCTATTGTACCTGGTTAAAATAAATACAAAGTTGCCTGTAAAATAAATATAAATCCTAAAATAGCTATAATATAATTATAATTTATATTGTAGCTATATTAGGATTTATTTTACAGGTAAGTATTTAGCTTTAAATAGGAATAATTTATTTAATAAGAGTTAATTAATTGATTAGGGGTTAATAGTAATATGCAGGGGTCAGCGATAGCGGGGGCGGCAGAATAGGGGTTAATAAGTGTAAGGTTAGGGGTCTTTAGACTCGGGGTACATGTTAGAGTGTTAGGTGCAGACGTAGGAAGTGTTTCCCCATAGCAAACAATAAGGCTGCTTTTTTGCAGGTGTTAGGTTTTTTTTCAGCTCAAACAGCCCCATTGTTTCCTATGGGGGAATCGTGCACGAGCACGTTTTTGAAGCTGGCCGCTTCCGTAAGCAACTCTGGTATCGAGAGTTGAAGTTGCGTTAAAACATAATTTATGTAAGAACTTACCTGATAAATTCATTTCTTTCATATTAGCAAGAGTCCATGAGCTAGTGACGTATGGGATATACATTCCTACCAGGAGGGGCAAAGTTTCCCAAACCTCAAAATGCCTATAAATACACCCCTCACCACACCCACAAATCAGTTTAACGCATAGCCAAGAAGTGGGGTGATAAGAAAAAAGTGCGAAAGCATAAAAAATAAGGAATTGGAATAATTGTGCTTTATACAAAAAAATCATAGCCACCACAAAAAGGGTGGGCCTCATGGACTCTTGCTAATATGAAAGAAATGAATTTATCAGGTAAGTTCTTACATAAATTATGTTTTCTTTCATGTAATTAGCAAGAGTCCATGAGCTAGTGACGTATGGGATAATGACTACCCAAGATGTGGATCTTCCACGCAAGAGTCACTAGAGAGGGAGGGATAAAATAAAGACAGCCAATTCCGCTGAAAAAAATCCACACCCAAAAATAAAGTTTAAATCTTATAATGAAAAAAACTGAAATTATAAGCAGAAGAATCAAACAGAAATAGCTGCCTGAAGTACTTTTCTACCAAAAACTGCTTCAGAAGAAGAAAACACATCAAAATGGTAGAATTTAGTAAAAGTATGCAAAGAAGACCAAGTTGCTGCTTTGAAAATCTGATCAACCGAAGCTTTATTCCTAAACGCCCAGGAAGTAGAAACTGACCTAGTAGAATGAGCTGTAATCCTTTGAGGCGGAGTTTTACCCGACTCGACATAAGCATGATGAATTAAAGATTTCAACCAAGATGCCAAAGAAATGGCAGAGGCCTTCTGACCTTTCCTAGAACCGGAAAAGATAACAAATAGACTAGAAGTCTTTCGGAAATTCTTAGTAGCTTCAACATAATATTTCAAAGCTCTAACTACATCCAAAGAATGCAATGATCTCTCCTTAGAATTCTTAGGATTAGGACACAATGAAGGAACCACAATTTCTCTACTAATGTTCTTAGAATTCACAACCTTAGGTAAAAATTGAAAAGAAGTTCGCAACACCGCCTTATCCTGATGAAAAATCAGAAAAGGAGACTCACAAGAAAGAGCAGATAATTCAGAAACTCTTCTAGCAGAAGAGATGGCCAAAAGAAACAAAACTTTCCAAGAAAGTAATTTAATGTCCAATGAATGCATAGGTTCAAACGGAGGAGCTTGAAGAGCCCCCAGAACCAAATTCAAACTCCAAGGAGGAGAAATTGACTTAATGACAGGCTTTATACGAACCAAAGCTTGCACAAAACAATGAATATCAGGAAGATTAGCAATCTTTCTGTGAAAAAGAACAGAAAGAGCAGAGATTTGTCCTTTCAAGGAACTTGCAGACAAACCTTTATCCAAACCATCCTGAAGAAACTGTAGAATTCTCGGAATTCTAAAAGAATGCCAGGAAAAATGATGAGAAAGACACCAAGAAATGTAAGTCTTCTAAACTCGATAATATATCTTTCTAGATACAGATTTACGAGCCTGTAACATAGTACTAATCACAGAGTCAGAGAAACCTCTTTGACTAAGAATCAAGCGTTCAATCTCCATACCTTTAAATTTAAGGATTTGAGATCCTGATGGAAAAATGGACCTTGTGACAGAAGGTCTGGTCTTAACGGAAGAGTCCATGGTTGGCAAGAGGCCATCCGGACAAGATCCGCATACCAAAACCTGTGAGGCCATGCTGGAGCCACCAGCAGAACAAACGAGCATTCCTTCAGAATCTTGGAGATTACTCTTGGAAGAAGAACGAGAGGCGGAAAGATATAGGCAGGATGATACTTCCAAGGAAGTGACAATGCATCCACTGCTTCCGCCTGAGGATCCCTGGATCTGGACAGATACCTGGGAAGTTTCTTGTTTAGATGAGAAGCCATCAGATCTATTTCTGGAAGTCCCCACATTTGAACAATCTGAAGAAATACCTCTGGGTGAAGAGACCATTCGCCCGGATGTAACGTTTGGCGACTGAGATAATCCGCTTCCCAATTGTCTATACCTGGGATATGAACCGCAGAAATTAGACAGGAGCTGGATTCCGCCCATACCAGTATTCGAGATACTTCTTTCATAGCCAGAGGACTGTGAGTCCCTCCTTGATGATTGATGTATGCCACAGTTGTGACATTGTCTGTCTGAAAACAAATGAACGATTCTCTCTTTAGAAGAGGCCATGACTGAAGAGCTCTGAAAATTGCATGGAATTCCAAAATATTGATCGGTAATCTCACCTCCTGAGATTCCCAAACCCCTTGTGCTGTCAGAGACCCCCAAACAGCTCCCCAACCTGTCAGACTTGCATCTGTTGAAATTACAGTCCAGGTCGGAAGAACAAAAGAAGCCCCCTGAACTAAACGATGGTGATCTGTCCACCACGTCAGAGAGTGTCGTACAATCGGTTTTAAAGATTTTAATTGAGATATCTTTGTGTAATCCCTGCACCACTGGTTCAGCATACAGAGCTGAAGAGGTCGCATGTGAAAACGAGCAAAGGGGATCGCGTCCGATGCAGCAGTCATAAGACCTAGAATTTCCATGCATAAGGCTACCGAAGGGAATGATTGTGACTGAAGGTTTCGACAAGCTGAGATAAATTTTAGACGTCTCTTGTCTGTCAGAGACAGTCATGGACACTGAATCTATCTGGAAACCTAAAAAGGTTACCTTTGTCTGAGGAATCAATGAACTTTTCGGTAAATTGATCCTCCAACCATGATCTTGAAGAAACAACACAAGTCGATTCGTATGAGATTCTGCTAAATGTGAAGACTGAGCAAGTACCAAGATATCGTCCAAATAAGGAAATACAACAACACCCTGTTCTCTGATTACAGACAGAAGGGCACCGAGAACCTTTGTAAAAATTCTTGGAGCTGTTGCTAGGCCAAACGGCAGAGCCACAAACTGGCAATGCTTGTCTAGGAAAGAGAATCTCAGAAACTGATAGTGATCTGGATGAATCGGAATATGCAGATATGCATCCTGTAAATCTATTGTGGACATATAATGCCCTTGCTGAACAAAAGGCAGGATAGTCCTTACAGTTACCATTTTGAATGTTGGTATCCTTACATAACGATTCAATATTTTTAGATCCAGAACTGGTCTGAAGGAATTCTCCTTCTTTGGTACAATGAAGAGATTTGAATAAAACCCCAGCCCCTGTTCCAGAACTGGAACTGGCATAATTACTCCAGCCAACTCTAGATCTGAAACACATTTCAGAAATGCTCGAGCCTTCGCTGGGTTTACTGGGACACGGGAAAGAAAAAATCTCTTTGCAGGAGGCCTTATCTTGAAGCCAATTCTGTACCCTTCTGAAACAATGTTCTGAATCCAAAGATTGTGAATTGAATTGATCCAAATTTCTTTGAAAAAACGTAATCTGCCCCCTACCAGCTGGGCTGGAATGAGGGCCGCACCTTCATGTGGACTTGGGAGCTGGCTTTGGTTTTCTAAAAGGCTTGGATTTATTCCAGACTGGAGATGGTTTCCAAACTGATACCGCTCCTTTGGATGAAGGATCAGGCTTTTGTTCCTTATTGTGACGAAAGGAACGAAAACGATTATTAGACCTAAATTTACCTTTAGATTTTTTATCCTGTGGTAAAAAAGTTCCTTTCCCTCCAGTAACAGTTGAGATAATAGAATCCAACTGAGAACCAAATAATTTATTACCCTGGAAAGAAAGGGAAAGCAAAGTAGACTTAGAAGACATATCAGCATTCCAAGTTTTAAGCCATAAAGCTCTTCTAGCTAAAATAGCTAGAGACATATACCTGACATCAACTCTAATGATATCAAAGATGGCATCACAAATACAATTATTAGCATGTTGAAGAAGATTAATAATGCTATGAGAATTATGATCTGTTACTTGTTGCGCTAAAGCTTCTAACCAAAAAGTTGAAGCTGCAGCAACATCCGCTAAAGATATAGCAGGTCTAAGAAGATTACCTGAACATAAGTAAGCTTTTCTTAGAAAGGATTCAATTTTCCTATCTAAAGGATCCTTAAAGGAAGTACTATCTGCCGTAGGAATAGTAGTACGCTTAGCAAGAGTAGAGACAGCCCCATCAACCTTAGGGATTTTGTCCCAAAGCTCTAATCTGTCAGATGGCACAGGATATAATTGCTTAAAACGTTTAGAAGGAGTAAATGAATTACCCAAATTATTCCATTCCCTGGAAATTACTTCAGAAATAGCATCAGGGACAGGAAAAACTTCTGGAATAACTACAGGAGATTTAAAAACCTTATTTAAACGTTTAGATTTAGTATCAAGAGGACCAGAATCCTCTATTTCTAACGCAATTAAGACTTCTTTAAGTAAAGAACGAATAAATTCCATTTTAAATAAATATGAAGATTTATCAGCATCAACCTCTGAGACAGAATCCTCTGAACCAGAAGAACCATTATCAGAATCAGAATGATGATGTTCATTTAAAAATTCATCTGAAAAATGAGAAGTTTTAAAAGACTTTTTACGTTTACTAGAAGGAGGAATAACAGACATAGCCTTCTTAATGGATTTAGAAACAAAATCTCTTATGTTATCAGGAGCACTCTGAGTATTAGATGTTGACGGAACAGCAACAGGTAATGTAACATTACTAAAGGAAATATTATCTGCATTAATAAGTTTGTCATGACATTCAGTACAAACAACAGCTGGAGGAACAGATACCACAAGTTTACAGCAGATACACTTAACTTTGGTAGATCCAGCACCAGGCAGCGATTTTCCAGAAGTATCTTCTGACTCA
The DNA here is from genome assembly GCF_027579735.1 of Bombina bombina. Taxonomy (NCBI): domain Eukaryota; kingdom Metazoa; phylum Chordata; class Amphibia; order Anura; family Bombinatoridae; genus Bombina; species Bombina bombina. The sequence continues at coordinate 199,050,683 of NC_069505.1, read as the reverse complement.
GTGTCAATCTGGGACATCTTGCAATATGTAATAGAAAAAACAACATATAAAGCAAAATTGATCAAATTCCTTAAATGACAGTTTCAGGAATGGGAAAAAATGCCAGTGAACAAGCTTCTAGCAACCAGAAGCAATAAATAATGAGACTTAAATAATGTGGAGACAATAGTGACGCCCAAATTTTTTAGCGCCAAAAAAGACGCCCACATTATTTGGCGCCTAAATGCTTTTAGCGCCAAAAATGATGCTACATCCGGAACGCCGACACTTTTGGCGCAAAAAACGTCAAAAATGACGCAACTTCCGGCGACACATATGACGCCAGAAACGCCAAAAATGACGCAATAAAATGAAGCATTTTCAGCTCCCCGCGAGCCTAACAGCCCACAGGGAAAAAAGTCAAATTTTAAGGTAAGAAAAAAATTGATTTATTCATATGCATTATCCCAAATATGAAACTGACTGTCTGAAATAAGGAACGTTGAACATCCTGAGTCAAGGCAAATAAATGTTTGAATACATATATTAAGAACTTTATATAAAAGTGCCCAACCATAGCTTAGGGTGTCACAGAAAATAAGACTTACTTACCCCAGGACACTCATCTACATGTAGTAGAAAGCCAAACCAGTACTGAAATGAAAATCAGTAGAGGTAATGGTATATATAAGAGTATATCGTCGATCTGAAAAGGGAGGTAAGAGATGAATCTCTACGACCGATAACAGAGAACCTATGAAATAGACCCCGTAGAAGGAGATCATTGAATTCAAATAGGCAATACTCTCCTCACATCCCTCTGACATTCACTGCACGCTGAGAGGAAAACCGGGCTCCAACTTGCTGCGGAGCGCATATCAACGTAGAATCTAGCACAAACTTACTTCACCACCTCCATAGGAGGCAAAGTTTGTAAAAACTGATTATTGGGTGTGGTGAGGGGTGTATTTATAGGCATTTTGAGGTTTGGGAAACTTTGCCCCTCCTGGTAGGAATGTATATCCCATACGTCACTAGCTCATGGACTCTTGCTAATTACATGAAAGAAATATGCTCTACGCTCCTTTTTTGGAGCCTAACGCAGCCATTCTGTGGACTCTCAATACCAGAGTTATTTTAAAGGTGCGGCCAGAAAAAAGCCAGCGTTAGCTACGCGGGTCGTTACCGACAAAACTCTAAATCTAGCCTTAAGGCCTAGATTTGGAGTTTGGCGGTAGCCGTGAAAACCAGCGTTAGAGGCTCCTAACGCTGGTTTTAGGCTACCGCCGGTATTTGGAGTCAGTCAGGAAAGGGTCTAACGCTCACTTTTCAGCCGCGACTTTTCCATACCGCAGATCCCCTTACGTCAATTGCGTATCCTATCTTTTCAATGGGATCTTTCTAACTCCGGTATTTAGAGTCGTGGCTGAAGTGAGCGTTAGAATTCTAACGAAAAAACTCCAGCCGCAGAAAAAAGTCAGTAGTTAAGAGCTTTCTGGGCTAACGCCGGTTCATAAAGCTCTTAACTACTGTGCTCTAAAGTACACTAACACCCATAAACTACCTATGTACCCCTAAACCGAGGTCGCCCCACATCGCCGCCACTCGATTAAATTTTTTAACCCCTAATCTGCCGACCGCCACCTACGTTATACTTATGTACCCCGAATCTGCTGCCCCTAACACCGCCGACCCCTATATTATATTTATTAACCCCTAATCTGCCCCCCACAACGACGCCGCCAGCTACCTACACTTATTAACCCCTAATCTGCCGTCTGCACGCCGCCGCCAGCTACATTATAGCTATGTACCCCTAATCTGCTGCCCTTAACACCGCCGACCCCTATATTATATTTATTAACCCCTAACCTGCCCCCCTCAACGTCGCCTCCACCTGCCTACACTTATTAACCCCTAATCTGCCGAGCAGATCTCCCAGCTACTATAATAAAGTTATTAACCCCTAATCCGCCTCAATAACCCTATAATAAATAGTATTAACCCCTAATCTGCCCTCCCTAACATCGCCGACACCTAACTTCAAGTATTAACCCCTAATCTGCCGATCGGAGCTCACTGCTACTCTAATAAATTTTTTAACCCCTAAAGCTAATTTTAACCCTAACCCTAACACCCCCCTAAGTTAAATATAATTTTATTCTAACAAAATAAATTAACTCTTATTAAATAAATTATTCCTATTTAAAGCTAAATACTTACCTGTAAAATAAACCCTAATATAGCTACAACATAAATTATAATTATATTATAGCTATTTTAGGATTAATATTTATTTTACAGGCAACTTTGTATTTATTTTAACCAGGTACAATAGCTATTAAATCAGCCAATCAGATTGAGCTTGCATTCTATTGGCTGTTCCGATCAGCCAATAGAATGCGAGCTCAATCTGATTGGCTGATGGGATCAGCCAATCGGATTGAACTTGATTCTGATTGGCTGATTCCATCAGCCAATCAGAATATTCCTACCTTAATTCCGATTGGCTGATAGAATCCTATCAGCCAATCGGAATTCGAGGGACGCCATCTTGGATGACGTCATTTAAAGGAACCGTCGTCTAGTCGTCGGTTGAAGAGGATGTTCCGCGTCGGCTTGGAAGAAGATGGTTCCGCTCCGCTCCAGAAGAAAGAAGATTGAAGATGCGGCTTGATAGAAGACTTCATCCAGATGATGGACTTCCGACTTCAGCCCGAGGATGGATTTCTTCAGTCGCCGCTTGGATCCAGACTTCAGCCCGAGGATGGACGTCACTCTTCAGCCCCCCGCTTGGGCTTGGATCAACACTTCCGAGGCTTGGATCAAGACTTCCGAGGACGGATCGGTGAACCTGGCAGGGTGAAGATAAGGTAGGAAGATCTTCAGGGGCTTAGTGTTAGGTTTATTTAAGGGGGGTTTGGGTTAGATTAGGGGTATGTGGGTGGTGGGTTGTAATGTTGGGGGGGGGTATTGTATGTTTTTTTTTACAGGCAAAAGAGCTGAATTCTTTGGGGCATGCCCCGCAAAGGGCCCTGTTCAGGGCTGGTAAGGTAAAAGAGCTTTGAACTTTTGTAATTTAGAATAGGGTAGGGCATTTTTTTATTTTGGGGGGCTTTGTTATTTTATTTGGGGGCTTAGAGTAGGTGTAATTAGTTTAAAATTGTTGTAATATTTTTCTAATGTTTGTAAATATTTTTTTATTTTTTGTAACTTAGTTCTTTTTTATTTTTTGTACTTTAGTTAGTTTATTTAATTGTATTTATTTGTAGATATTGTATTTAAATAATTTATTGATAGTGTAGTGTTAGGTTTAATTGTAGGTAATTGTTGGTATTTTATTTAATTAATTTATTGATAATGTAGTGTTAGGTTTAATTGTAACTTAGGTTAGGATTTATTTTACAGGTAATTTTGTAATTATTTTAACTATTTTAGCTATTAAATAGTTCTTAACTATTTAATAGCTATTGTACCTGGTTAAAATAAATACAAAGTTACCTGTAAAATAAATATAAATCCTAAAATAGCTATAATATAATTATAATTTATATTGTAGCTATATTAGGATTTATTTTACAGGTAAGTATTTAGCTTTAAATAGGAATAATTTATTTAATAAGAGTTAATTAATTTCGTTAGATTTAAATTATATTTAATTTAGGGGGGTGTTAGTGTTAGGGTTAGACTTAGCTTTAGGGGTTAATACATTTATTAGAATAGCGGTGAGCTCCAGTCGGCAGATTAGGGGTTAATGTTTGAAGTTAGGTGTCGGTGATGTTAGGGAGGGCAGATTAGGAGTTAATACTATTTATTATAGGGTTATTGAGGCAGGAGTGAGGCGGATTAGGGGTTAATATCTTTATTATAATAGCGGTGCGGTCCGGTCGGCAGATTAGGGGTTAATAAGTGTAGTTAGGTTGTGGCGACGTTGTGGGGGGCAGATTAGGGGTTAATAAATATAATATAGGGGTCGGTGGTGTTAGGGGCAGCAGATTAGGGGTACATAGGGATAATGTAAGTAGCGGCGGTTTACGGAGTGGCAGATTAGGGGTTAAAAATAATATGCAGGGGTCAGCGATAGCGGGGGCGGCAGAATAGGGGTTAATAAGTGTAAGGTTAGGGGTGTTTAGACTCGGGGTACATGTTAGGGTGTTAGGTGCAGAAGTAGGAAGTGTTTCCCCATAGACAACAATGGAGCTGCGTTAGGAGCTGAACGCGGCTTTTTTGCAGGTGTTAGGTTTTTTTTCAGCTCAAACAGCCCCATTGTTTCCTATGGGGGAATCGTGCACAAGCACGTTTTTGAGGCTGGCCGCATCCGTAAGCAACTCTGGTATCGAGAGTTGAAGTTGCGTTAAATATGCTCTACGCTCCTTTTTTGGAGCCTAACACAGTCATTCTGTGGACTCTCAATACCAGAGTTATTTAAAAGGTGCGGCCAGAAAAAAGCCAGCGTTAGCTACGCGGGTCGTTACCGTCAAAACTCTAAATCTAGCCGTAAGGTAACTCGTTTCTTTGATACAAAGTTACATTTTTTTTTACGATAAACATTTTACAAATATGTTTATGTTTCAAATTAAAGAGCATTCTTTGACCTTTCTGTCCCTTTAATATAATAAGCATTTATACCAGGTGCTAATACATCACAAGATTTACAAATGTGGTAATTACGTCTCAAATTGCTGCTGGAATTAAGCCAAGTTGTTTCCTTATTTCACAAATCATACTGGGAAGAAGTTTGGAACCTAAGGTAACTCGTTTCTTTGATACAGAGTTACATTTTCTTTTTTACTATAGGATCTAACAATGAATCATTTGCCGGTAAGTAATGTTATTAAATGGTGGTAAATAACCACTGCTAAAAAATAACACTGTCTTCAGAAAATGCTTTCCTATTTTTTATTTATTTAAAGGAACATGATACCCACATGTTGAAACACTTGAAAGTGATTCAGCAGAGCTGTAAAAAGCTGACTACAAAATATCACCTGAACATCTCTAAGTAAAAAAAAGAAGATACTTTATCTTAAATTTCCTATATATGCATACCCCAATTTAAAGAGATTTTAAGCAACCAATCAGGATACTAGTCCGAGGACATGCAAGAGAGTGTGCATCTGGCATGTACAGAACAGTCATGAATTTTTCCTTTTCAGTTTAAGGAAGTTTACTATGAAATGTTGCGAGATTTTAGTGAAATCTCATGAGATCACAGTAAAGCAAAGCATGACCTCAACACTGCTGTAGCTGATTGGCCGTTATTTCTTATTTCTTTTTACTACATACAGTTGGCATTAGCTGACATTTAACTGTTAACAGAACACTTAGACCTAGATTTGGAGTTTGGCGTTAGCCGTGAAAACCAGCGTTAGAGGCTCCTAACGCTGGTTTTAGGCTACCGCCAGTATTTGGAGTCACTCAAAATAGGGTCTAACGCTCACTTTTCATCCGCGACTTTTCCATACCGCAGATCCCCTTACGTAAATTGCGTATCCTATCTATTCAATGGGATCTTTCTAACTCCGGTATTTAGAGTCGTTTCTGAAGTGAGCGTTAGACATCTAACGACAAAACTCCAGCCGCAGGAAAAAAGTCAGTAGTTAAGAGCTTTCTGGGCTAACGCCGGTTTATAAAGCTCTTAACTACTGTACTCTAAAGTACACTAACACCCATAAACTACCTATGTACCCCTAAACCGAGGTCCCCCCACATCGCCGACACTCGAATAAATTATTTTAACCCCTAATCTGCCGACCGCCACCTACGTTATCCTTATGTACCCCTAATCTGCTGCCCCTAACACCGCCGACCCCTATATTATATTTATTAACCCCTAATCTGCACCCCACAACGTCGCAGCCAGCTACCTACAATAATTAATCCCTAATCTGCCGACCGCAAAGCGCCGCCACCTACGTTATCCTTATGTACCCCTAATCTGCTGCCCCTAACACCGCCGACCCCTGTATTATATTTATTAACCCCTAATCTGCCCCCCACAACGTCGCCTCCACCTGCCTACACTTATTAACCCCTAATCTGCCGACCGGAGCTCACCGCTATTCTAATAAATGTATTAACCCCTAAAGCTAAGTCTAACCCTAACACTAACACCCCCCTAAATTAAATATAATTTACATCTAACGAAATTAATTAACTCCTATTAAATAAATTATTCCTATTTAAAGATAAATACTTACCTGTAAAATAAATCCTAATATAGCTACAATATAAATTATAATTATATTATAGCTATTTTAGGATTTATATTTATTTTACAGGTAACTTTGTATTTATTTTAACCAGGTACAATAGCTATTAAATAGTTAAGAACTATTTAATAGCTAAAATAGTTAAAATAATTACAAATTTACCTGTAAAATAAATCCTAACCTAAGTTACAATTAAACCTAACACTACACTATCAATAAATTAATTAAATAAACTACCTACAATTACCTACAATTAACCTAACACTACACTATCAATAAATTAATTAAATACAATTCCTACGAATAAATACAATTAAATAAACTAGCTAAAGTACAAAAAATAAAAAAGAACTAAGTTACAAAAAATAAAAAAATATTTACAAACATAAGAAAAATATTACAACAATTTTAAACTAATTACACCTACTCTAAGCCCCCTAATAAAATAAACAAAGACCCCCAAAATAACAAAATGCACTACCCTATTCTAAATTACTAAAGTTCAAAGCTCTTTTACCTTACCAGCCCTGAACAGGGCCCTTTGCGGGGCATGCCCCAAGAAGTTCAGCTCTTTTGCCTGTAAAAAAAACATACAATACCCCCCCCCCAACATTACAAACCACCCACATACCCCTAATCTAACCCAAACCCCCTTAAATAAACCTAACACTAAGCCCCTGAAGATCATCCTACCTTGTCTTCACCTCACCAGGTATCACCGATCCGTCCTGGCTCCAAAATCTTCATCCAACCCAAGCGGGGGCTGGCGATCCATCATCCGGTGGCTGAAGAGGTCCAGAAGAGGCTCCAAAGTCTTCATCCTATCCGGGAAGAAGAGTAGATCCGGACCGGCAACCATCATCTTCCAAGCGGCATCTTCTATCTTCATCCGATGAGGACCGGCTCCATCCTGAAGACCTCCGACGCGGACCCATCTTCATCCGGCGACGTCCAACTGAAGAATGAAGGTTCCTTTAAGGGACGTCATCCAAGATGGCGTCCCTCGAATTCCGATTGGCTGATAGGATTCTATCAGCCAATCGGAATTAAGGTAGGAATATTCTGATTGGCTGATGGAATCAGCCAATCAGAATCAAGTTCAATCCGATTGGCTGATCCAATCAGCCAATCAGATTGAGCTCGCATTCTAGTGGCTGATCGGAACAGCCAATAGAATGCGAGCTCAATCTGATTGGCTGATTGGATCAGCCAATCGGATTGAACTTGATTCTGATTGGCTGATTCCATCAGCCAATCAGAATATTCCTACCTTAATTCCGATTGGCTGATAGAATCCTATCAGCCAATCGGAATTCGAGGGACGCCATCTTGGATGACGTCCCTTAAAGGAACCGTCATTCGGCTAGTAGGCGTCGGGAGAAGAGGATGTTCCGCGTCGGAGGTCTGCAAGATGGATCCGGAAGAAAGAAGATTGAAGATGCCATTGATAGAAGACTTCATCCGGATCATGGACCTCTTCAGCTCCCGCTTGGATGAAGACTTCAGCCGGATCATGGACCTCTTCAGCTCCCGCTTGGATGAAGACTTCAGCCGGATCATGGACCTCTTCAGCCCCCCGCTTGGGCTTGGATCAGGACATCAGAGGAGCTCTTCAGGACGGATCAGTGAACCTGGCAGGGTGAAGATAAGGTAGGAAGATCTTCAGGGGCTTAGTGTTAGGTTTATTTAAGGGGGGTTTGGGTTAGATTAGGGTTATGTGGGTGGTGGGTTGTAATGTTGGGGGGGGTATTGTATGGTTTTTTTTACAGGCAAAAGAGCTGAATACTTTGGGGCATGCCCCGCAAAGGGCCCTGTTCAGGGATGGTAAGGTAAAAGAGCTTTGAACTTTAGTAATTTAGAATAGGGTAGGGCATTTTGTTATTTTGGGGGTCTTTGTTATTTTATTAGGGGGCTTAGAGTAGGTGTAATTAGTTTAAAATTGTTGTAATATTTTTCTTATGTTTGTAAATATTTTTTTATTTTTTGTAACTTAGTTCTTTTTTATTTTTTGTACTTTAGCTAGTTTATTTAATTGTATTTATTTGTAGGAATTGTATTTAATTAATTTATTGATAGTGTAGTGTTAGGTTAATTGTAGGTAATTGTAGGTAGTTTATTTAATTAATTTATTGATAGTGTAGTGTTAGGTTTAATTGTAACTTAGGTTAGGATTTATTTTACAGGTAAATTTGTAATTATTTTAACTATTTTAGCTATTAAATAGTTCTTAACTATTTAATAGCTATTGTACCTGGTTAAAATAAATACAAAGTTACCTGTAAAATAAATATAAATCCTAAAATAGCTATAATATAATTATAATTTATATTGTAGCTATATTAGGATTTATTTTACAGGTAAGTATTTATCTTTAAATAGGAATAATTTATTTAATAAGAGTTAATTAATTTCGTTAGATGTAAATTATATTTAACTTAGGGGGGTGTTAGTGTTAGGGTTAGACTTAGCTTTAGGGGTTAATACATTTATTAGAATAGTGGTGAGCTCCAGTCGGCAGATTAGGGTTTAATGTTTGAAGTTCGGTGTCGGCGATGTTAGGGAGGGCAGATTAGGGGTTAATACTATTTATTATAGGGTTAGTGAGGCGGATTAGGGGTTAATAACTTTATTATAGTAGCGCTCAGGTCCACTCGGCAGATTAGGGGTTAATAAGTGTAGGCAGGTGGAGGCGACGTTGTGGGGGGCAGATTAGGGGTTAATAAATATAATATAGGGGTCGGCGATGTTAGGGAAGCAGATTAGGGGTACATAGGGATAATGTAAGTAGCGGCGGTTTACGGAGCGGCAGATTAGGGGTTAATAATAATATGCAGGGGTCAGCGATAGCGGGGGCGGCAGATTAGGGGTTAATAAGTGTAAGGTTAGGGGTGTTTAGACTCGGGGTACATGTTAGAGTGTTAAGTGCAGACGTAGGAAGGGTTACCGCATAGCAAACAATGGGGCTGCGTTAGGAGCTGAACGCGGCTTTTTTGCAGGTGTTTGGTTTTTTTTCAGCTCAAACAGCTCCATTGTTTCCTATGGGGGAATCGTGCACGAGCACGTTTTTGAGGCTGGCCGCTTGCGTAAGCAACTCTGGTATCGAGAGTTGAAGCTGCGTTAAAAATGCTCTACGCTCCTTTTTTGGAGCCTAATGCAGCCATTCTGTGGACTCCAGAGTTATTTTTATGGTGCGGCCAGAAAAAAGCCGGCGTTAGTTTTTCGGGTCGTTACCGACAAAACTCCAAATCTAGCCGTTTGTATTCTGAAGTGAAGAAATCTTGAGGTAAAATATCTCCTTTTTACATAGCAATGCTCAGGTGATATTTTCAAGTCAGCTTTTTACAGTTATGCTGCATCACTTTCAAGTATTATATCCCTTTAAGTCCATTATCATTTTTTTCTTCCTTCCTGGCCTGTCCTAATAAATTGGGCGCAAAGCCTCTACATGGAAGTCTAGTTTTTCATTCTTTCGACTGAATAACATATACAGTATATTTAATCTGAATTGATATTACATCTCAACCTGATAAATTTACTTTTTGGGATGGAGCCTACTAAATCTTGTTGTTTTAAGGAGTTTGCGTAGAAGATAATGTTGGCTTGTGACATCTTCTAGATTCAATATTTCTTGAGAAACATTTAATCATCCTCATCATATTTATAGCAAAACAGAAATTCCAGCACCTGGGATAAGGAAGGTGTGCAAGCTCCAAGGGTACTGCACAATACCCAAATAGATAAAAGTCACAAAAAGAAGCAGCACCACCAAGTTGTCTTCAACAGATTTATTTGTGCAGACTGCACAGTATCCAAGCCAGACCAACAAACAGCAACGTTTCGGACTTAGTCCTTAGTCATGCATAGTTACACCTGCAGATCATGCAGCTTAAATACACCCAAACACCACACATCATACCTATAACACACCTATGATGCACTCTAGTGGTCATTAACAGAAATTGCAGTAAAAAAACAGTAATATCAAAATTAAACACATACAGCTCTTGATAAAGTTGCAAGTTAAAACATATTTTTCTAAACCACAGAATAATAAAGTAATACAGAGTTCCAAAATACAATGTTTATATTATAGCATCACCCTTCAAAGGCATAGAGACCAATCTAGCTCCCTATTCATTCCCTTAGGGTACATTTAGTCTAACCTGCTAATCCAAAAGACCTCCCTTATTTTTAGTCTCTTGGTCCTATCACCACCCCGCCTCAGATGTCCTACCTGTTCTAATATTTGGAATCTTAACTGAGTTAAGTTATGGCCTGCAGATAAAAAAATATTGGAAACTGGGGCATCCATTTTTTTTGTTCTTATGCTGCTTTTACGTTGAGTTATCCGTTCATGGACTGTACAAGTGGTCTCCCCAACATATCCCAAACCACATGGGCATTTAATATAATAAACAGCAAAATCAGTGTTGAAAGTGTAGTGTCCCCTAATTTCAAATTCTTTCCCTGTACTGGGATGGCTAAAGGTGGGGCCCTTAATGATGTTATTGCAGTTGGAGCAACCCAGGCATGGAAAACAGCCAGAGTTCTTATTACTAATATACCCCTGCACTAATGCCTTAGAAGGGCCAATATCTGCATGTATCAAAAAATCTTTTAAATTCCTCCCTCTCTTAAAGGCAGGCTTGGTGATGCTACTTATTATTGTGACCCTCATCATATTTAAATATGAAGAACAAGTAAAAAATAAACCTCTTATATAGAATTATATTGGGCTTGATTACAAGTGGCGCACTATTGCAATATCTGTATATACATCTATACCTGTATATAGTCATATATATATATATATATATATTATTTTAAATATTTTGTTCTATGTGAAGAACATCGGAATGTAAAATATGCCTTTAGTTTAGTGTTTAGTGTAGTTTATCTAACGCATGTAGGGTTAGCACGCGAGTGATAAGTGTTAGTTTATTTTTTTACAGCACTCTACATTGAAGTCAATGGGTCGAAGAAGTTAACACGGTCGCGATATCCAAAGTCCTGAAGTTACTGCGCATCAGGTATCGCTTGCACTCAAACTTTTAACTTGCAAAATGCAATCTAACCTGCCCATATTAAAAGCTTACTTCTAGAAAAGTTTGTGCACAAGTGAATAAAAATTAGTGCGCCACTTTTTAGCAAAAGGATAACTATCTGAAAATATATAATGGAGCTCCCACCAGCCCATAAATAAATTAGCAAAAGAGGGGGCAAATGTTGAGATAAAGATAAATTCCTTTCCTTCCGGATAGAGAGAGTCCACGGTTTCATTCTTTACTGTTGGGAAATTCAACACCTGGCCACCAGGAGGCGGCAAAGGCACCCCAGCCAAAGGCTTAAATATCCCTCCAAATTCCTCATTACCCCAGTCATTCTGCTGAGGAAACTAGGAAAAGTAGGAGAAACATTATGGTATAAATGGTGCCAGAAGATAAAATAAATAATAGGTGACTGCCCATAGACAAGAAAAAACGTGCGGGGGCCATGGACTCTCTCTATCCGGAAGGAAAAGAATTTATCTGGTAAGCATAAATGATGTTTTCCTTTCTGAGATAGGGAGAGTCCACGGCTTCATTCCTTATTGTTGGGAAAACTATACCCAAGCTCCAGAGGACACTGAATGAATAAAGGGAGGGAACAATAAGGAAGAGGCGGACCCTATTCTGAGGGCACCACAGACTGCAAAACCTTTCTCACAAAATATGCTTCAGCCAAAGCAAAAACATCAAACTTGTAAAATTTTGAAAAAGTATGTAAGGAGGACCAGATAGCCACCTTACAAATCTGATCCATAGAGGCCTTGTATAAGCCATTATCCTCTCAGGAGGATGATGTCATGCTGTGTCGTAAGCTAAGTGGATGACACTCCTTAACCATAAAAGATAGGGAGGTCGAAGTAGCCTTCTGCCCTTTACACTTCCCTGAATAGACAACAAAGAGGAAGATTTTCTAAACTCCGTAGTAAGCTGCGAACCACATCCAAAATGTGAAGTAAGCGTTACTTCGATAAAGAAGGATTAGGACACAAGGAAGGACCCACAATCTCCTGATTGATGTTGCAATCTGACACAACCTTAGGAAGAAAACCTAATTTAGTACATAAAACTGCCTTATCTGCATGAAAAAAATCAGATAAGGGGGCTCACATTGCAAAGCAGAAATATCAGAGGCAATAGCCAATAAAAAGGGAACTTTCCAAGATAATAATTTAATGTCAACGGGAATGCAGGGGCTCAAAAGGAACCTGTTGCAAAACTCGAAGAACAAGATTTAGGCTCCAAGGAGGAGCCCCAGAAAAAAACACAGGTCTGATCCAAATCAGAGCCTTAACAAAGGACTGCACATCTGGAAGTTCAGCCAGTCTCTTGTGCAATAAAACCGACAGGGTCCCAATCTGTCCCCTCAGGGAACTAGCAGAAAGGCCATTCTCCAGACCATCCTGGAGAAAAGATAAGATACTGGCAACCTTAACTCTGTGCCAGGAAAAACCATGCTCTTCACACCAGAATAAGTAGGTCCTCCACACCTTGTGGTAGGTACACAAGTAACTGGTTTACAAACATGAATAAGAGTATCAATGACACTTTTATTGAAACCTCTCTTGGCTAAGACTAAGTGTTCAATCTCCAGGCAGTCAGCCTCAGAGAATCTAGATTTTGATGAACAAATGGCCCTTGTATCAGCAGGTCTCTGCGACAAGGTAACTTCCACAGAGGAGATAAGGCTATCCCCACTAGATCTGCATACCACGTCCTTTGTGGCCACGATGGAGCAATCAGGATTACTGATACCCACTCCTGCTTGATGCGGACCACCACTCGAGGAAGAAGCGGTAATGGAAGAAAAAGATATATGAGTTTGAACCTACAGGGCACTGCTAGGGCATCTTTTAGATCCACTTGGGGATCCCTCAACCTCGGGACATACCTGGGTAGCTTGGTATTGAGACAAGATGCCATGAGATCTATCTCTGGCATCCCCCACTAGCTGCATATCTCTGCAAATATCTCGGGATGGAGAGACCATTCCCCTGGATGGAAGGATTGCCTGCTGAGAAAATCCACCTCCCAGTTGTCCACACCCGGAATGTGGATCACTGACAGTCCACTCCAGAATCTGAGATACTTCCTTCAAAGTCAAGGAATTTCTTGTTCCCCCCTGATGGTTGATGTAAGCCACCGAGGTTATATTTTCTGATTGGAATCTGATAAACTGGGACAAACCCAGAAGTGGCCAAGCCTTCAAGGCCTTGAAAATTGCCCATAGTTCCAAAATATTGATCAGGAGGGAGGACTCCTCCTGAGTCCACAACCCCCTGTGCCTTCCTGGTACCCCAAACAGCTCCCCCTCGGAACAGATGATCTGGACAGAGCCACCATGAGAGCAATTCTCTGGCTGTCTAATACAATCTGTTGAGACAGATTTGAATTATCGCTGTTCCACTGCCTGAGCATGAACAGTTGTAAAGGTCTGAGATGGAACCTATCAAAAGGAATGATATCCATGCAGGACACCATCAGACCAATCACCTCCATACACTGAGCCACAGAGGGACTCAAGGAGGTCCAGAGGGCAAGGCATGCCAAAGTTTGCTTGCAACGTCTCTGGTATGTTAGAAATATCCTCATGGATATGCATTCTATTATAGTACCCAGGAATTCCACCTTGGTAATTGGGATAAGAGAACTCTTTTCCAAGTTTATCATCCATCCATGTGATCAAAGAAGACTGAGAAGGGACCCCAAGAATTCTTCAGCAAGGTGAAAGGATGATGCTTGCACCAGAATATCATCCAAGTATAGGGCTACTGCAATACCCTGAGTTCTGGAAATGGCTAAAAGAGCCCCCAGAACCTTTGTAAAGATTCTTTGAGCAGTAGCTAGGCCAAATGGAAGGGCAATGAAATGGAAGTGCTGGTCCAGGAATGCAAACCACAGGAACTGAAAGTGTTCCCTGTGGATTGGAACATTAAGATAAGCGTCCTTCAGATCTATAGTGGTCATAAACTGGCCTTCCTGAATTAAAGGAAGGATGGACCTTATCGTCTCCATCTTGAAAGAAGGGACACTGAGAAATTTGCTTAAGCACTTTAGGTCCAGAATTGGACGGAAAGTTCCCTCAGTCTTTGGGACCATGAAAAGGTTTGAATTAAACCCCAAACCTCTTTCTTCGATAGGCACCAGGACAACAACTCCTAACGAGGATAAATCCTGAACGCACCCTAAAAAGTCATCCCTCTTTTCTGGTCTGGTAGACAGATTTGAGAGAAGAAATCTGCCCCTTGGCGGATGAGATTTGAAGCCTATCTTGTATCCCTGAGATACCACCTCCAGGACCCACGGATCCTGAAATTCCTTGAACCAGGCATCTTAAAAAAAGAGACAGTCTGCCCCCTACACGATCCGATCCCGGATCAGGGGCTGCCCCTTCATGCCGATTTGTTTTTGACGGACTTCTTAATCTGCTTGGATTTATTCTAGGACTGAGCCAGCTTCCAAGTACTCTTGTTTTTTTTCGGGCTTGGAGGAAGATTGTTGTTGTTGGTATTTGTCAGAACGAAAGGAAAGAAAATTAGAAGATTGTCGTCCCTTAGACTTGTTTCCATCTAATACGAGGAGAGTCCACGGCTTCATTCATTAGTGGTGGGAAATACAGAACCTGGCAACCAGAAGGAGGCAAAGACACCCTAGTCAAAGGCTTAAATACCTTCCCTACTCCCCTCATCCCCAGTCATTCTTTGTCTTTCATCACAGGAGGATGACAGAGAAGTGTCAGAAGTTTTCGGAGTAGTCTCTTATGGAGGGTAGTACTCTTCGGAATGGGACTGGAGTTTTAAGTAGTCTGGAGATGCAGGGAGAGTCTTTCTGCGAAACTATCCAACTCCTTAAGCAATCAGTGTTGATGAGTTTCACTGCCTGCTTTCTTCACTCAAGTCCATCTCAGGAGCGATACACACTGTAAAATTTGAGAGGCCATGTTCCTGTTCCACGGCGTTGATTCTGGTAAGATCGATTCATTTTTTATATCTGTAATGATAACGCAAGAAGAAAGGGCCACAGTGTGGCTCCTTTATCTGTATAGAATTAAGGGTTAATGTCTCCGGAAGGTGATTATTGAACAGGGGGGAATGTATACATGATTTTTTTATTGTGTTTTTTTGCTGAGACATGTGTGAGATGAGGCTCTGGCAATGTGGAACAGCCAGGTTTTCCTTTTCCTTGATTACTGCGCAACCCGATTAGTTGGCGCACTTTTTCTTGGCTGCAGGGGCGGTCCTGCACAGTACTCCATGTGACCGGGTGTGGCTTCTTTCTCTTCCTTTTCCTGACCATTGGTTGCAGGAGACGAAAGCGAGTTTCTCTGTGAGCCTGGGTCATAGGAGGTGGTGAGTGCTCCAGCCATTGGAGTATAAAGTTGCCATTTAATAATTTTCTATAGTCCTTATTAAAGCACAAGCTATGGAGGACTCTGATATGTTAGAGGGTACTCCCTCTTTACCTAAATCTTATGCCTGTGTTTATTGTGAGGAGGCTTTGGTGTCTCCACCTGCTCAACTATGTTCCACATGCCTCAATAAAGTAGTGATATCTAAAAGAAATAAGATGTTTAGTATCACTGAGCCGTCCACTTCTGAGGGGTCACTGTCCCATGAGGTGTGTTCCCTACATTCATCTCTGATTACGCATGGAGCTCCCCAGTGCACTTCTAATCCTCCTACGGGAGGGGCCTCATTGCCACCCGATTTTGCTGAGCAGTTGCAAATGATGGTATCTGTGGTCATTAGTGCTTTACCTCGCACTGCTAAACGCAAGCAAAAGGTTAAACCATATGTTCCTTCCCAGGGGTCATCTACTCTGTTGGATGAATCTGAGGCTAGATTATCCGCTGATGCTGAGGATTCTGATACTTCGGAGGACTCTCACTCTGGGTCGGAATCTGCGGCCTCTAAACCTCCGGCTGCTGAGGAACCAGACTTTAGGTTTAGGATGGAGAACTTACGCTTTTTGTTAAAAGAGGTGTTAGCAACTCTAGATGTTCCGGAACCAAAGTTACCGGAGGAGACTTCTTTTCCTAAGCTTGATAAAGTTTATGAGGACAGGGTAGTGCCCCAGACTTTCCCGGTTCCTGTAAAGATGGCGATTATTATTAAGAATGAATGGGAGAGACTTGGATCATCTTTTTCCCCTTCTTCATTTAAAAAAATTGTTTCCAGTTCTCAGCTAGAATTGTGGGGATCTGTCCCCAATGTGGATGGAGCTATTTCCACATTCTCTAAACACACCACTATCCCTCTTGAGGATAGTTTGTCGTTTAAGGAACCCATGGATAAGAAATTAGAGACCCTGTTAAGAAAAATGTTTCAGCACACAGGGTCCATTTTTCAAACTGCAGCCACAGTGGCTACGGTTGCAGGATCCTCTACATATTGGCGCGACTCTCTGTCAGAAATGGTCAAGGTGGAGACTCCCCTCGATGAGATACAGGAACAAATTAAGGCCCTGAGGGTAGCTAATTTGTTTATTTGTAATGCTAATATGCAGATTATTCGCTTGAATGCTAAGACATCAGGCTTTTCTGTTCTGGCCCGGAGGGCCCTGTGGTTGAAGTCGTGGTCTGCTGACATGACATCCAAATCTAGATTGCTTTCCCTAGCATTTTAAGGAAAGATTATTTTCGGGCCAGACCTGGACTCGATCATATCCACGGTCATAGGGGGCAAGGGTATCTTTCTACTACAGGATAAAAAGAATAAACCTAAGGCCTAAGGGTCCAAATCTCTCATCAAATCCAGAAAAAAGGAATGTTTTTCTAGAGTGTGTGAGGGATCTCTCCGCTCTAGGAGTAATTGTACCGGTACCTCTAGCAGAAAGGGGGTCTAGGGTACTATTCAAACCTTTTTGTGGTTCCAAAATTCCCAAAATTGCCCAATTCTAGACCTAAATTTTTTAAACAAGTTTCTGACTGTCCCATCATCAAAATGGAGAAAATAAGGTCTATACTTTCCCTAGTTCAAGAGGGTCAGTTTATGACTACGATAGATTTGAATGACGCTTACCTTCATGTGCCAATCCACAAAGATCACTTCAGGTTCTTAAGGGTTGCCTTTCTGGATCAGCACTTCCAGTTTGTAGCTCTTCCATTCGGGCTGGCTACTGCTTCAAGAATCTTCACGAAGGTTCTGGGAGCTCTGCTCGCGGTGGCGAGATCCTGAGGGATAGCAGTGGCTCCTTATCTGGACGGCATTCTGGTTCAGGCTCCATCCTACCAGTTGGCAGAGGACCATTTGAGAGTTCTTCTATTTCTTCAGCAATCTCATGGATGGAAGGTAAACTCAGGAAAGAGTTCTCTGGTTCCCAGTACCAGAGTGGAGTTCCTGGGCACGATAATAGACTCCATTGCCATGAAGATATTCCTAACAGACAAGAGACATTGCAAGATTGTCTCCAGCTGTCTTCTTCAAACCTCCTCAAGGCTATCAGTGGCCCAATGCATGGAGGTGATTGGGCTCATTATATCCACTATAGATGTCATTCCTTTTTGCCAGATTTCACCTGCGGCCTCTTCAGCTGTGCATGGTGAGGCAATGGAACGCGATCATTTGGACCTGTCCCAACTGATCTCTCTGGACAGTGGGTTGAGGGAGTCTCATACTTGGTGGCTTCGTCCAGGACAACTGTCCCAGGGGACATCCTTCCTCAGACCATCTTGGGAGATTGTGACTATGGACGCAAGTTTCTATGGTTGGGGAGCGGTTTGGGGTGCCAGGAATGCACATGGCAGGTGGAATTGGAAGGAGTCTCTTCTCCTGATCAACATCCTGGAACTTCGGGCGATCTTCAATGGCATTGTATCAATGCTCTGGAGGCTTGGCCCTTCATGGGTTCGTCCAAGATCATCAGATCCCAGTTTGACAACATTTCCTCAGTCGCTTACATCAACCACCAAGGGTTAAAAAATGCTCCCTAGCCATGAGGGAAGTATCTTGCTATCAGAAATCCACATCCTGGGTGTGGACAACTGGGAAGCAGACTTTCTCAGCAGACAATCATTTCATCCAGGGAAATGGTCTCTTCACCCCGAAGTGTTTGCGGAGATTTGCAACAGTTGGGGAACTCTGGAGATAGATGTCATGGTGTCCAGACTCAACTGCAAACTACCCAGATATGGGTCACGATCCAGGGATCCCCAGGCGGAACTGATAGATGCCTTAGCAGTGCCTTGGGTATTCAACCTAGTGTACATTTTTCCTCTGTTACCACTTCTACCTCTTGTAGTGGCACGCCTCAAACAGGCGCAAGCGTCTATTCTGATTGCTCCATCATAGCCATGGAGGATTTTCTAAAAAAGGGTGATTGATACTCTCATTCAAGCCAGAAAGTCGGTTACCCGTCGCATCTATCATACGGTGTGGAGGACTTACTTACACTGGTGTGAATCTCATGGAATATTCCTGGCATAAAGTAAAGGTATCCAGAATTTTTTCCTTCCTCCAGGACGGTCTGGAGAAGGGACTTGCCGCCAGTTCCTTAAGGGGACAGATTTTGGGTCTATCTGTGCTGTTACACAAGAGGCTCACTGAGCTCCCTGATATTCATTCTTTTGTTCAGGCTCTGTCCAGGATCAGGCCTGTGTTTTGACATTCTGCTCCTCCTTGGAGTTTGAATTTGGTTCTGAAGGTTTTGCAGGGGCCTCCCTTTGATCCTATGCGTTCTCTTGACATTAATACTCTGTCTTGGAAGGTCCTTCTTCTTCTGGCCATTGCTTCGGCACGCAGAGTGTCTGAATTAGGGGCCTTAGAATGTGAGCCCCCTTATCTGTTTTTCCATGCAGATAAGGCTGTCCTTCGCACTGCACTGGGATTTCTCCCTAAGGTTGTGTCTGGTCGCAACATTAATTAGGAAATTGTGGTTCCTTCTTTGTGTCCTAAACCTTCTTCTTCAAAGGAACGGTTACTTCACAACTTGGATGTGGTTCAAGCCTTCAGGCTACGAAGGATTTCAGACCAACTTCTGCTTTGTTTGTTGTCTATTCGGAGAAGTGCAAGGGGCAAAAGGCCTCTTCTACTTCCCTATCCTTTTGGCTGAGGAGCATGATTCGTTCAGCTTATGAGACAGAGGGACGTAAGCCTCCTCAGAGGATTACGGCTCACTCAACTAGAGCTGTGGCTTCTTATTTGGCCTTTAAGAATGAGGCCTCTATGGAGCAGATTTGTAAGGCAGCTACCTGGTCCTTCTTACATACTTTTACAAAGTTTTATAAATTTGACGTTTTTGCTTCTGCTAAATCAGCTTTTGGGAGAAAAGTTTTGCAGGCTGTGGTGCCCTCAGAATAGGGTTCACCTTCTTTTTCCCTCCCATTTTTCATTCAGTGTCCTCTAGAGCTTGGGTATTTGTTTCCCACGAGTAATAAATGAAGCCGTGGACTCTCCTCGTATTAGATGGAAAACATAAATTATGCTTACCTGATAATTTCCTTTCATCGTTACAAGGAGAGTCCAAGGCTGCCGCCCGGTTCTCCTTTGGACAGACCTAAATTTATTTGTGTTTTCTTATACCCTGATTTCTCCTACTGTTCTTTTTTCTCTCTGCAGAATGACTGGGGGATGAGGAGAGTGGGGGAGGTATTTAAGCCTTTGGCTGGGGTGTCTTTGCCTCCTCCTGGTGGCCAGGTTCTGTATTTCCCACAAGTAATGAATGAAGCCATAAACTCTCCTCGTAACGATGGAAATTAAATTATCAGGTAAGCATAATTTATGTTTCTTCTTATCTTGCATTTGCCTCCAGTAACCATAGAAATAATGGAGTCCAGGCCTGGACCAAATAAAATCTTTCCCTTGAAGGGAAGAGACAGGAGTCTGGACTTAGAAGTCATATCTGCAGACCAAGATTCAACCAGAGTGCCCAGCGGGCTAGGACCGCAAAGCCAGAGGCCTTTGTATTTAGGCGAATAATTTGCATGTTCGCATCACAGATAAAATAATTAGCAATTCTCAGAGCTTTAATTCTGTCTTGAATGTATACACTATACGCTATATAGACGCTAAGGACTCAGACCCAGAAAGTTCCCCCTCTGAAGCTACAGAGGTTAGCTCATCATTGGATAACTGGGACATAATAGCTAAATCCAATAAATATTTAGAGTACAAGATATCTAACAGCGCTCAGCCCGGTTCCTTATAGCTCCTGGATAGAGGGTATCTAGCTTACCCTAGTAAGAACAACAGAAAAAACACAAATAATCCAAGAGTGCCAACTATAAGGCAAAGGAAAAATCTAACAAATACATCAGTGATTATAAAACATTATCAAACATTTAATTCAAAAACATATAGTTAAAAACATGGATCCATGTAACAGAATAGACTTGAAAAATTGAATTTCACAGTACTAACAGATAAATACTAAAAACACAATGGTAGCTAAAAACGATAAAGGGTATAAGGGTATGTCACCAATTACGGGGATATACAAAATTATAGAAAAGTCCAGATATGTCAATAGAAGTCTATGAAAAGTCCAGTGAGTAAATCCAGTGGAAATGACCAGTGAAAAAATCCGTGAAAAAATCAAATGTTAAAAATAAAATGTTAAAAATAAACTGATGATAAAAAGATCCCTTGGAGGGAGGTTGTGAAAAAAAGTGTGAAAAAAGTGATGTAAAAATTGTAAAAAATAGTATAAAAATATGTAAAAAAATGTGTATTAAAATTAAAAGTGGGGGACCCCCTAAAAATAGGTGTCAAAAATATGTGTCAAAAAATAGTGAAAAAATATAAAATCCGGTTAAACAAAAATTAAAATTAAAAATTAAAAATATAAGAGAAATAATAAATAGTGTGTATATAGTATAATCCAAGTGAAAGTCTTAATAATTAGGTATTAGTGAATGATCCTCCTTGTGGCTAACTCCGTATGAATGATGGCGATGAACTCTTTGAGATAGATGGTTTTACCTTCCTGTTCAATATAAACTCTTGTAATCCCTGTAAATCAAAAGAATAACATAGTGCAATAAAATTTCAAAAAGCAAGAAATAAAGAAATAATGCTCACCAAAAATGTCAACGCGTTTCGGCCTCTTTAACAGGCCTTTTTCAAGACTATCTAGGGGTGAGTGCTGGTGGCTATATTTATATGTATCACAAACCTATGAATTAGCATAGTTTTGGCGGCAAAAGAGGGGAATTTGGCGCCAAAAAATGACCCGACCCGGAAGTGCTTTTATTATTGTGTATCCGTTTTTTGCTTATTTGCCCCTTTTACTCAGATAATTACGGCTCTGTATTGGTCCTATAATTTGGAACGAATAAGGGGTTCTGTCAGCATTAGTTTCTCATACATTATCATGTACGTTGCCGATCGCTCTGTTTCTACATACATCAGCGTCGGGCCGGAAGTGACATAGTGTTTGTTTACTTCCGGTTTTCTCATACTTCCGGTTGCGGTAATCACAAAGCGGTTTTTCGCATATGGTGATAACTAAAGAAGGGGTATTGAAAATTTTTTTACATATACATGATATATTGTAAAATTTACACTTCATAAGACTTGATTGTACCAATTTATGTTAGTGGTATAGCGAGCAATAAAAACGAGCAATATTATTACGATTAGAAATGAGAGTAAAAATATATATGTTGGATAAATATCAGTTTGTGCATTAGTACATTTAAACCTTGTACATTATACATTAAAAAACACCAATGAAAAAACTTAAAATACAATTAATCCATGTTTTTAACTATATGTTTTTGTACCAATAAATATTTAGATGACTTCTGGGTCAGGAGAGCTATGTTTAACCTTTCTTTTGCATTTGTTAGAGCGAGGTAATGCACTGAAGGCCGAAGACACCGCCGTTTGTAACTGCGCTGCAAAGTCCGGAGGAAGAAGGCCCTCTCTGGATGGAGGATTAGATGTGCTATGGGGAACTGCATATCAAGCGGATAATGTAGCAAGGGTAGTAATCTCACAGGACGCAGAGTCCTGAGAGGTAGATGGCTCAGAGGGACTAAAAGCCTTAGCAGGCTTGTCTCCCTTCTTAGACTTTATAACGATGTTAAGGCATGTGGAACCTAATTGAGTGGGCAGAAAACCACGGCCTCCTCACAATATAAACAGGTATGATTTAGTACAGAAGGAGTACCTTCTAACATGTCAGAGTCCTCCATACCCACAAAAGGACACAATAAAAACATTTTTTATTATAGAAAACTGCACCTTTATACTCCCAATGGCTGTGGCATTCATCACCTCCTAGACCCAGACAGTTAACAGAGGAAACACTCTCCTCAGGTTCAAATCTTAGCCGGAATGGAGGAAATGAACATACACCACACCCGGTCACATGGAGTGAAAGACAGTACTTCCCTGTTATTACAGATACAGAAAGTAAGAGTAGCTGTGCAACACTTTTAAAAACAAAAGTAAAACTTAAAAGTGAAACCTGTTTGTTCCAGCCAAAAACACAGTCTATCAGCCCAGGAAAAAATCACACAAAGCAGCATGTAAATAATTAATACACTGATTAATTAACCCAAACTGTTCAATAAACCCCTTCAGAGGATATTAACCCTCGGCTAGATTACGAGTTTTGCGTTAGAGGCTATGCGGTGCTAACGAGCAGTTTTCCCTCACCGCTCACTTACCTGCAGCGCTGGTATTACGAGTTTTCAGAAACTCGTCTTTAAAAGGCAAGAAGTGAGCGTTGAGCAAAATTTTGCTCATTACCACACTTCAATACCAGCGCTGCTTAAGTCAGCAGTGAGCTGGTGTAATGTGCTCGTACATGATTTCCCCATAGGAATCATCGGGGAGAGCCGGCTGAAAAAAAGTCTAACACCAGCAAAAAAGCAGCGTAAAACTCCTTAACGCAGCCCCATTGATTCCTATGGGGAAATAAAATTTATGTTTACACCTAACACCCTAACATGAACCCAGAGTCTAAACACCCCTAATCTTACACTTATTAACCCCTAACCTGCGGCCCCCGACATTGCCGATACCTACATTATATTATTAACCCCTAATCTGCCGCTCCGGACACCGCCGCCACCTACATTATATGTATGAACCCCTAATCTGCTGACCCCAACATCGCTGACATCTACATTATATTTATTAACCCCTAATCTGCCGTCCCCAATGTCGCTGCCACCTACCTACACTTATTAACCCCTAATCTTCTGCCCCCAACGTCGTCGCCACTATAATAAACATATTGACCCCTAAACCGCCGCACTCCCGCCTCACAAACATTAGTTAAATATTATTAACCCCTAATCTGCTGGCCCTAACATCGCCGCCACCTACCTACATTTATTAACCCCTAATCTGCCGCCCCCAGCGTCACCGCCACTATATTAAAGTTATTAACCCCTAAACCTAAGTCTAACCCGAAACCTAACACCCCCTAACTTAAATATAATTTAAAAAAATCTAAATAAATATTACTATCATTAACTAAATAATTCCTATTTAAAACGAAATACTTACCTGTAAAATAAACCCTAAGATAGCTACAATATAACTAATAGTTACATTGTAGCTATCTTAGGATTTATTTTTATTTTACAGACAAGTTTGTATTTATTTTAACTAGGTAGAATAGTTATTAAATAGTTATTAACTATTTAATAACTACCTAGTTAAAATAAAGACAAATTTACCTGTAAAATAAAACGCGGAGCATCCTCTTCATCCGACGACTAAAACAGAATGAAGGTACCTTTAAGTGACATCATCCAAGATGGCGTCCCTTAGATTCTGATTGGCTGATAGAATTCTATCAGCCAATTGGAATTAAGGTAGAAAAAATCTTATTGGCTGATGCAATCAACCAATAGGATTGAAGTTCAATCCTATTGGCTGATCCAATCAGCCAATAGGATTGAGCTCGCATTCTATTGGCTGATCCAATCAGCCAATAGAATGCAGAGCATCCTCTTCATCCGACGACCTCTTCATCCGATGACTAAAACAGAATGAAGGTACAGGATTGGAAGGTACGGGATTGGATCAGCCAATAGGATTGAACTTCAATCCTATTGGCTGATTGCATCAGCCAATAGGATTTTTTCTACCTTAATTCCGATTGGCTGATAGAATTCTATCAGCCAATCGGAATCTAAGGGACGCCATCTTGGATGACGTCACTTAAAGGTACCTTCATTCTGTTTTAGTCGTCGGATGAAGAGGATGCTCCGCGTCGGATGTCTTGAAGATGGACCCGCTCCACGCCGGATGGATGAAGATAGAAGATGCCGTCTGGATGAAGACTTCTGCCCGTCTGGAGGACCACTTCTGCCTAGCTTGGATGAAGACTTCTGCCCGTCTGGAGGACCACTTCGCACGGCTTTTATGAAGACGTGTCCTGGTAAGTCGATCTTCAGGGGGTTAGTGTTAAGTTTTTTTAAGGGTGTATTGGGTGGGTTTTATTTTTTAGATTAGGGTTTGCGCGGCAAAAGAGCTGACTGCCCTTTTAAGGGCAATGCCCATCCAAATGCCATTTTCAGGGCAATGGAGAGCTTAGGTTTTTTTAGCTAGTATTTTATTTGGGGGGTTGGTTGTGTGAGTGGTGGGTTTTACTGATGGGGGGGTTGTTCGTATTTTTTTTACAGGTAAAAGAGCTATTGGTAGTTTTTAGTTTAGGCTAGGGGTTTCTTTTATTTTGGGAGGGCTTTTATTATTTTAATAGGGCTATTAGACTAGGTGTAATTCATTTAAATTTCTGTAATTTGTTTATTATTTTCTGTAATTTAGTGCTGTTTTTTGTACTTTAGCTAATTTAATTTAGGTAATTATATTTAATTTAGTTAATTTATTTAATTATAGTGTAGTGTTAGGTGTTAGTGTAACTTAGGTTAGGTTTTATTTTATAGGTAAATTTGTCTTTATTTTAACTAGGTAGTTATTAAATAGTTAATAACTATTTAATAACTATTCTACCTAGTTAAAATAAATACAAACTTGCCTGTAAAATAAAAATAAACCCTAAGCTAGCTACGATGTAACTATTAGTTATATTGTAGCTATCTAAGGGTTTATTTTACAGCTAAGTTTTTAGTTTTAAATAGGAATTATTTAGTTAATGATAGTAATATTTATTTAGATTTATTTAAATTATATTTAAGTTAGGGGGTGTTAGGTTTAGGGTTAGACTTAGGTTTAGGGGTTAATAACTTTAATATAGTGGCGGCGACTTTGGGGGCAGCAGATTAGGGGTTAATAAATGTAGGTAGGTGGCGGCAGTGTTAGAGCCGGCAGATTAGGGGTTAATAATATTTAACTAATGTTTGCGAGGCGGGAGTGTGGCGGTTTAGGGGTTAATATGTTTATTATAGTGGCGGCGACGTTGGGGGCGGCAGATTAGAAGTTAATAAATGTAGGTAGGTTTCGGCGACATTGGGAGCGGCAGATTAGGGGTTAATAAATATAATGTAGGTGTTGGGGATTTTGCGGTCAGCAGATTAGGGGTTCATAAATATAATGTAGGTGTCGGCGATGTTGCGGTCAGCAGATTAGGGGTTCATACATATAATGTAGGTGGTGGCGATGTCCGGAGAAGCAGATTAGGGGTTAAAAAATTTGTTTTAGTATCTGCGATGTGGGAGGGACTCGGTTTAGGGGTTAATAGGTAGTTTATGGGTGTTAGGGTACTTTTTAGCACTTTAGTTATGAGTTTTATGCTACAGCGTTGTACCATAAAACTCTTAACTACTGACTTTTTAATGTGTTATGACTCTTGACAGGGTAGGGTGTACCGCTCACTTTTTGGCTTCCAGGACAGACTCGTAATATCAGCGCTATGGAAGTCCCATAGAAAAAAGACTTTGCGAAGTTTACGTAAGTCGTTTTTCGCTAAGGCCAAAGAAGTGTGCGGTGACCCTAAACCTTCAAGACTCGTAATACCAGCGGGCATAAAATAGAAGCGTTAGGACCTTTAGCTTTAGTAAATCAGTTACATAGAATAACATAGGAAACCCCAACTATTACAAATACTAACAGACAAATATGACACACTATCAGACCCAGTAGGGAGAACAGCATTTATTTTTTTTTAATAAAAAGGAACAATATATTAAAACAATGAAAGACGGAGCAGCTGGTGTCTGTGTGAGTACGGAGCAGCTGGTGTCTGTGTGAGTACGGAGCAGCTGGTGTCTGTGTGTACGGAGCAGCTGGTGTCTGTGTGAGTACGGAGCAGCTGGTGTCTGTGTGAGTACGGAGCAGCTGGTGTCTGTGTGAGTACGGAGCAGCTGGTGTCTGTGTGAGTACGGAGCAGCTGGTGTCTGTGTGAGTACGGAGCAGCTGGTGTCTGTGTGAGTACGGAGCAGCTGGTGTCTGTGTGAGCACGGAGCAGTTGGTGTCTGTGTGAGTACGGAACAGCTCGTGTCTGTGTGAGTACGGAGCAGCTCGTGTCTGTGTGAGTACGGAGCAGCTCGTGTCTGTGTGAGTACGGAGCAGCTGGTGTCTGTGTGAGTACGGAGCAGCTGGTGTCTGTGTGAGTACGGAGCAGCTGGTGTCTGTGTGAGTATGGAGCAGCCGGTGTCTGTGTGAGTACGGAGCAGCCGGTGTCTGTGTGAGTATGGAGCAGCTGGTGTCTGTGTGTGTACGGAGCAGCTGGTGTCTGTGTGAGTACAGAGCAGCTGGTGTCTGTGTGAGTACGGAGCAGCTGGTGTCTGTGTGAGTATGGAGCAGCTGGTGTCTGTGTGAGTACGGAGCAGCTGGTGTCTGTGTGAGCACGGAGCAGTTGGTGTCTGTGTGAGTACGGAGCAGCTTGTGTCTGTGTGAGTACGGAGCAGCTGGTGTCTGTGTGAGTACAGAGCAGCTGGTGTCTGTGTGAGTAAAACAATGAAAGACGGAGCAGCTGGTGTCTGTGTGAGTACGGAGCAGCTGGTGTCTGTGTGAGTACGGAGCAGCTGGTGTCTGTGTGTGTACGGAGCAGCCGGTGTCTGTGTGAGTACGGAGCAGCTGGTGTCTGTGTGAGTACGGAGCAGCTGGTGTCTGTGTGAGTACGGAGCAGATGGTGTCTGTGTGAGTACGGAGCAGCCGGTGTCTGTGTGAGTACGGAGCAGCCGGTGTCTGTGTGAGTACGGAGCAGCTTGTGCCTGTTTGAGTAAGGTGATACCCACAAACTCATTGTGAGGCCAGGTTACTATTAGCCTGGCAGATAACAGAGTGAAAGTAGATACTTTTAATTTACCCAGAGGGCACTGCTTCAGAGCTGAAAATCCTCCTGTGTATAGTGTCATAAAACTGTCTATTTACACAGATACAGACCCTTCACCTTGGGCAGCACTGACCTGAGGGTGACTTGGCCACAGAGCTGACAATCACCCTGTGTACAAGCTGCCTATTCACAGAGGAGGTGCAGGTATCCTGAGACAATACAGTAACTTCTGGGAGCACATAACACTGGTTTTCATCTACTGATGAGCAAACTGGATAGATCAATGTTTTCTCCTCCCCATGAGCTCTGGCTCCTCTCTTTACAGAGTGTAACAGAGTACTGATACTACCTACCAGTCAGGTCTCACGCTATTAGACACTCTCTGTATTAGGAGGCTGTGCTTATACCCAGGCTCTCATAAGTGCTGTAACCTCATCAATGGGAAATTGTTTTATTGTGAGTACAGCCCATTGATGTGCAGTAACCACATGTGGGTTACACTGGGTGTTGTCCCCTCCCTGTATAATCAGAGCCTGGGAACTAACTAAAGCAAACATAGCTCTGCCTGCTTATAACAACAGCCCAAAGCATCAGGCACAGCAGCCTCATACTGAGGAGTAAGCCCCAGATGCACTTAACAAGCGGTCACTCCATCCTGTCCTGTACCAGAGTTTACAAGGCATTTACACAAATGTAAAGTAGGCTTCTGTACTCACCATATCCAGCGCAGGGAGGCATTTACCAGCTCCACACGTGGCACCTCCAACAGGTGTCCAGAATGGTCTCTCACCCTGTCACCTGACTGCCCATAATGCCCTCTGTAATCCAGTTGTGTATTTACCAAGAATGACTACTAAACCCGATGAACCGACTGTTAACCTCTGTGATCTGGCTGGGTACTTGTACAGATTGCCCTCTCACCCTGTGATCTGGCTGTGCACTTGCCCAAAATGCCCTCTCATCCTGTGGTCTGGCTGGGTACTTGCCCAGATTGCCCTCTCACCCTGTGATTCAGCTGCATAGTTGCCCAAATTGCCCTCTTACCCTGTGATCCGGCTGGGTACTTGCCTAGATTGCTCTCTCACCCTGTGATCCGGCTGGGTACTTGCCTAGATTGCTCTCTCACCCTGTGATCTTGCTGGGTACTTGCCCAGATTGCCCTCTCATCCTTTGCTCCGGCTGGATACTTCCCCAGATTGCCCTCTAACCCTGTGAACCGGCTGGGTACTTGCCCAGATTTCCTTCTAACCCTGTGATCCGGCTGGGTACTTGCCCAGATTGCCCTCTCACCCTGTGATCCGACTGGGAACTTGCCCAGATAGCCCTCTCACCCTGTGATCTGGCTGGGTACTTGCCTAGATTGCCCTCTAACCCTGTGATCTCGCAGGGTACTTGCCCAGATTGCCCTCTAACCCTGTCATCCGGATGGGTACTTACCCAGAATGCCCTCTCAGCCTGTGATCCGATTGGGTACTTGCCCAGATTGCCATCTCACCCTGTGATCCGACTGGGTACTTGCCCAGATTGCCCTCTCACCCTGTGATCAGACTGGGTACTTGCCCAGATTGTCCTCTCACCCTGTGATCCGGCTGGGTACTTGCCTAGATTGCCCTCTCACCCTGTGATCCGGCTTGGTACTTGCCCAGATTGCCCTCTCTCTCTGTGATCCTGCTGTAAACCTCTGTAATCCAGCTGGGCACTGAGTGTGGCATAAATGAGGATTCAAACAAACTGTTCTCTACACTCCTCCTGCTTAACTATCTGATACCCAGAAGGCTGTAGATAATAGCATATCTGCCTGGCACCCCTCACATCACAGTGTGCAAACCCCCTCTGCACAGATGGATGCCCTGTCAGTAAAGGCAGGTTAGCAAGCATAACATCCAGTTGTGGCCTCACTTAAATAAATTCTCTCAGAAATAAGTTTTGGGCTTAATGTCAGAATCACAAAAGGAAAGGTAAGAACAGTGTCCCTATAGGGTCATGGGGATATATGTCAGACTGAATCATGTGCATTAGATAGGGAGTTAAGTACTGTGTTCTTGTTTAGTTCCATAGATAAGGGTTATACATTAGGTAAGTTCCTTTCACACCTATAGCAAACAGGGTCACACCTTGGGGAGGTAAGTACTGTGTTACTGTTATGTTGCATAAATAAGGGTTATACATGATGTAAGTTCCCTTTGCACCTACAGAAGACAGGGTCACACCATGGGGATGTGGGTGATGTCACCTGTTTCGGACCATTACCTAGTGTGACACTGCCGTTTGTTGTACTCTGGAGCTGATTCACTGCAATGTGTGTAATCTCTCCTGAGTGATCCCTAGTGACTCCTCTTGGTAAATACCCAGTAGGTGCAGATGCCACCCTGTTGTCTTATGCCAGCGGTCCCTCTACACATGACAGGTATGTGACATCCACAGTCTCTGGAATGTATAAGAGACACTTATTGCTAAATGTGTAGTCAAATGTCACCCTGACTGCCGTAACCAGAAATGCAGCAGGCATAAATAGGCCTCTATGTATCAAGCCGTCTACTTACCTGCATTCGCTGGCCCAATACACTCGCCTAAGCTCGCCTACCATTACCGCCGCGGACCTGAATACGTTCGCCAAAATTATCAAGAAAGCTGTCAAGAAGCCGCGCACCAAGTATGGTGCGATGAGCAGCAGACTATTGTTAACTGACAGTCATCGATCTCGCTGCTCATCGGCTTCTTCGCAGCTTTCTTGCTACCCTGTCACTAAGCACCCACACTATACTATACTGTTTTACCCCCTAAACCACCGCTCCTGGACCCCGCTGCCACCTACATTATATGTATTAACCCCTAAACCGCCGCTCCAGGAGCCCCCCGCACCTAAATAAAGTTATTACCCCCTAAACCGCCGCTCCTGGACCCCGCCGCCACCTACATTATATGTATTAACCCCTAAACAGCCGCTCCCCGGAGCCCCCCGCACCTAAATAAAGTTATTACCCCCTAAACCGCCGCCCCTGGACCCCCCCGCCACCTACATTATATGTATTAACCCCTAAACCGCCGCTCCCGGAGCCCCCCTCACCTAAATAAAGTTATTGCCCCCTAAACCGCCGCTCCTGGACCCCGCCGCAACTATAATAAATATATTAACCCCTAAACCGCTGCCCCCGGACCCCGCCGCCACCTACATTATACCTATTAACCCCTAATCTGCCACCCCCTATACCGCCGCCACCTATATTAAAGTTATTAACCCCTATCCTGCGGATCCCGGACCCCGCCGCAACTAAATAAATTGTTTAACCCCTAAACTGCCGCTCCCGGACCCCACTGCAACTAAATTAAATGTTTAACCCCTAAACCGCCGCTCCCGGACCCCGCCGCAACTAAATTAAATGTTTAACCCCTAAACTGCCGCTCCCGGAACCCGCCGCAACTAAATTAAATGTTTAACCCCTAAACCACCGCTCCCGGACCCCGCCACCACCTATATTAAACTTATTAACCCCTAAGTCTAACACTAACACCCTCCCTAACTTAAATATTATTTAAATAAATCTAAATACATATTACAATTATTAACTAAATTATTCCTATTTAAAACTAAATATTTACCTGTAAAATAAACCCTAAAATAGCTACAATATAACTAATAATTATATTGTAGCTATTTTAGGATTTATTTTTATTTTACAGGCAACTTTGTATTTATTTTAACTATGTACAATAGCTATTAAATAGTTATTAACTATTTAATAGCTACCTAGTTAAAATAATTACAAAATTACCTGTAAAATAAATCCTAACCTAAGTTACAAATACACCTAACACTACACTATCATTAAATTAATTTAAAAAAAACTCCACAATTACCTAAAATTAAATAACAAGAAAAAAAGAAAACACAGAGGCGCCAAACATGGCCTAGTATAGCCAGATACCAGATATAACAATTAACAGGGTAGCAATTGGATACTCACAAAGGAGACGCACCCAATGGTGCTATTGAAGCAGACTGGAGCCTCTCAGTGGTCCAGCTCACTGATGTGTCTCACGTATCAGTTGTGGTCCTTGGTGATGGTGATTAACAGGTTCCTGAGTGAACAAAAAATATGCAAACCATAGCCCAGTAACGTTTGTACAAGTGAATGGCAATCTGAGCAATCCTACTTACAAGATCCAAAGCACCTGCAGGTGCATACACTGCAAACTGGAACCAAACAGTCGCCCAGTAGACTGATCCCTCCAGGTGAAAGCAGATTAACTCTCAGGTGCCAATCAAAGTTTGAGCAGCATGTAAATGATATAAAGATTGTCCAAAAAGCAAGTGTATTTCTGTAAAAATCTTTATTAAAATGCGACGCGTTTCTCAGCTATAACAAGCTGTTTCATCAGGCTAAAAAATTATAAAAACACATTCAGAATACACTTGCTTTATACAAAACTAGACCTACTAATTAGCCAATCAGATGGCTCCAACCTTGATGGTCATTAAGTGTTAGCACCTGTCTGCTAGAAGGTTGGTATGGCAACCAACAGCCCAAACATAATTTAGTACAGATACCAAACTTCAGCAGACCATACTAGTGACCAAATCATCGTTTGTGTGCATCAAAATAAATCATCATTGTGTATTGATGATAATAAAAAACATAAGCAAAACACTGTTAAGAACAGGAACACATTTCCTATAAAATTGTACTTCATGAAATATAAATAAACAAACTAATACATATAATGATATGTTTCCCATACCTATTCAGTCTACATAAATCGTGCTTTTATAATTTCAGCCTTAACTTCCTCTTAAAAAATGTTAAATTAAATATGCGACTTAATAACAAGTTAAGGACAGGCAAAGCAATGCTGTCAAACTTATTGTTAAACTAATGTTGCAAACCCAAGTGTTCGTTAATACGACTCCTGCTTCCTGATGTCAAATAGCACAATAGCTGATTCTTCAAAAATAAATGGGTGGAATTTGTTTGACGAAAATCTTGTGAGACCTTGATGACAGGTGTATATTAACAGCCGCTGGGTATAAGGCTATTTTATGTGCGATCCTTGTATGTCAGTGTGTTTACCACTGATCCGGTGGCTTGTCGGTGTTTAACCGGGTTTATCTCTATATGCGGTATTGCCTAAACATTTGGGTGTAAACTATTTGTATAGCATAGAATCCTACACCAATGGCTGCTTTGGTGTAGGATTCTATGCTATACAAATAGTTTACACCCAAATGTTTAGGCAATACCGCATATAGAGATAAACCCGGTTAAACACCGACAAGCCACCGGATCAGTGGTAAACACACTGACATACAAGGATCGCACATAAAATAGCCTTATACCCAGCGGCTGTTAATATACACCTGTCATCAAGGTCTCACAAGATTTTCGTCAAACAAATTCCACCCATTTATTTTTGAAGAATCAGCTATTGTGCTATTTGACATCAGGAAGCAGGAGTCGTATTAACGAACACTTGGGTTTGCAACATTAGTTTAACAATAAGTTTGACAGCATTGCTTTGCCTGTCCTTAACTTGTTATTAAGTCGCATATTTAATTTAACATTTTTTAAGAGGAAGTTAAGGCTGAAATTATAAAAGCACGATTTATGTAGACTGAATAGGTATGGGAAACATATCATTATATGTATTAGTTTGTTTATTTATATTTCATGAAGTACAATTTTATAGGAAATGTGTTCCTGTTCTTAACAGTGTTTTGCTTATGTTTTTTATTATCATCAATACACAATGATGATTTATTTTGATGCACACAAACGATGATTTGGTCACTAGTATGGTCTGCTGAAGTTTGGTATCTGTACTAAATTATGTTTGGGCTGTTGGTTGCCATACCAACCTTCTAGCAGACAGGTGCTAACACTTAATGACCATCAAGGTTGGAGCCATCTGATTGGCTAATTAGTAGGTCTAGTTTTGTATAAAGCAAGTGTATTCTGAATGTGTTTTTATAATTTTTTAGCCTGATGAAACAGCTTGTTATAGCTGAGAAACGCGTCGCATTTTAATAAAGATTTTTACAGAAATACACTTGCTTTTTGGACAATCTTTATATCATTTACATGCTGCTCAAACTTTGATTGGCACCTGAGAGTTAATCTGCTTTCACCTGGAGGGATCAGTCTACTGGGCGACTGTTTGGTTCCAGTTTGCAGTGTATGCACCTGCAGGTGCTTTGGATCTTGTAAGTAGGATTGCTCAGATTGCCATTCACTTGTACAAACGTTACTGGGC
Organism: Bombina bombina; assembly: GCF_027579735.1. NCBI lineage: Eukaryota > Metazoa > Chordata > Amphibia > Anura > Bombinatoridae > Bombina > Bombina bombina. The sequence goes on along the minus strand of NC_069505.1, from coordinate 199,017,064 downwards.
TATGGTTTGCATATTTTTTGTTCACTCAGGAACCTGTTAATCACCATCACCAAGGACCACAACTGATACGTGAGACACATCAGTGAGCTGGACCACTGAGAGGCTCCAGTCTGCTTCAATAGCACCATTGGGTGCGTCTCCTTTGTGAGTATCCAATTGCTACCCTGTTAATTGTTATATCTGGTATCTGGCTATACTAGGCCATGTTTGGCGCCTCTGTGTTTTCTTTTTTTTTTCTAGTTACCCATCTTTCAGGAAGACCATCCTAAGACCGAGAGCTGCCTACTACTGTTTTTTTTTGGACTTACCACTGATTGGGACTATATCTATATCACTTACTGGACTTTATGTTGGTACACTTTTATATATATGTATGTTTCTGTATATATATATCTCTTATAAGTATTAATTTAGTTAACTGATATTGTTTGAACATATGTTTAGTTGTTAGGCTATAGGAGGCGCCCCCTAAGGGCAGTAATACACATTGATGTGTATTACACCCTCATTTCATCCTCTAAAATTAAATAACAATTAAATAAACTAAACTATAGTACAAAAAATCACACTAAATTACAGAAAATTAAAAAAATTACAAGAACTTTAAACTAATTACACCTAATCTAAGCCCCCTAATAAAATAAAAAAAAATGCCCTAACCTATACTAAATTACAAAGTAATCCGCTCTTTTACAGATTCATCAGTAAAACTAACATGGCTTCTGATGATGTCACAGAGACCCAGACACACCCAGAGGGTATGGTGAGCTGAGCTTAAAGCTGCAGCACTTCTAACACATAATTATGAGACAAGGTTAGTGCAAAGATACAGTAAAAACTGCAGTAATCTTAACATCCCCTTTTTTCTCAAAAAAAAAAATAATAAAAAAATAAAAAAAATAAAGGACAGTGGATAATATTGTAACATACAACAAGTAATAGACATACATGTTCATCACTAAACCATACACTTGAACTTAGAACAGTTTATCTCTATAGTCTATGTGCACAAGACCTAGGTTGCAGCCTAGATTTTAGTCACAGTTATGTTTTCTACGATAGGTCCGCCTTCGGATTAGGTCATTCCTTGCTGAATAATCTCTCACTGAATCCTCACATTGCCATCTAGAATGTGGCCTTCTGTGTCTAGAGGGCCGTAGAGTATTTGGTTCAGGAGACATTGTCTGTGGAGGAATACCCAACGGTTGTTGATCACCTGTGATATTTTGTTGTTGGACAGAATCATTCTGAGGTTGATCTGTTTCAGTTGTGTTCATTGTATTTTCATCCTCAGAAGACTCAGGTGGGCACCACACTCCATGCCAGATATCCTCACCATCTGAATCATTGGATATTTGTGTAGCTGGTTGAGATCTATGTCTCATTTGTTTTACATGGCGGGAAACTGTACCACCAGCTTGTAGTTGAACTTTAAACATTCTGTTGCCCATGCCTTGTATTATGACAGCTGGAATCCATTTATTTGGGCCACAGTAGTTTCTAACCCATACTCTGTCATGAAGAACAAATTCTGAAACGCTATAAGCGTTCAACTCTTGTTTGGAATGTTCTGGTCTAACTTTATCCAGTGGAGTTCTCAGGCGTCTTCCAAACATTAACATTGCAGGTGATAGTCCAGTAGTGGCATGGGGTGTGTTTCGATAGTTAAACAAAAAGTTAGAAAGGGAGTTTGGATTAAATTTTGATTTGTGAGAGACAGCTAAGTGACGTTTTAAAGTTTGTACAAATCTTTCAGCCTGTCCATTAGAGGCTGGAAAATATGGAGCTGTCTTACAGTGATGTTATTTGTAGCTAGAAATGTTTCAAATTCATGTGATATGAACTGTTGACCATTGCCTGAGACTAAAGTTTGTGGCAGTCCAAATCTTGCAAACATACTGGAAAGAACGACAATGGTTTGTTGTGTTGTTGTACTTGACATTTGAACTACTTCTGGCCACTTGGAATGAGCATCCACAGCCACCAAATAAATGTAAAAATATGGCTGAAGGTCAGAGCGAACTACTTTACGCCACCCATGTTGAACAAAAGACTTAATTTCCTGTAAGGTAGAATCAGAGCATGTATAAGTAGCAATCACTTTGCATTTAGATTTAAAGGCTGTGGAGGGGTTTCTATGATTTTAGAAGATGCTGTCATGTGATGTACCATTGGTCATCTTGAAAACATTTCCACATTCGTATGATCACCGTGGTATCAATATTTAATGGAGTAGTTGTAAGCCGGCAGCTGAAGTGCATAGCGCTGAAGTCGAGCAGCTGTTGTGTTGGAGATACCCTTCTGAGGGTGCAGAATGGACAAGAGTGGTTTATGATCCGTGATCAGAGTAAAAGGTCTGCCATATATATAAATGTGGAATTTCTTCACAGCCCAAATTATTGCTAAAGCTTCCCAATCAATCTGGGCATAATTTCTCTCAGATGGAGTTAACGATCTGGAAGCAAAAGACACAGGACGTTCAAAACCATCGGGCATAATGTGTGAAAGTACTGCGCCTAAACCATATGGTGAAGCATCACAGGCTAGTACCAAAGGCTTCTTAAGGTCATAGTGGACAAGGAGTCTTGATTCCAGAAGAAGTTGCTTAGAGCGTTCAAATGCTCGTGTACATAAGTCAGTCCAGGCCCACTTGTTTTTACTATCTAAAAGGCGGTGTAGTGGATATAGTAAATGAGCCAAATTTGGTAAAAATCTGTTATAGTAATTGAGCAACCCCAAATAAGTACGTAGCTGAGATACAGTAACAGGGGTGGGAGCATGAACCAGCGCTTTCACCTTTTCAGCAGTTGTATGGAGACCAGTCTTGTCCACTACATGTGCACAATATTCTAAACTCTTGCAGAACAACTCACACTTTTCCATGTTAACGTTCAGTCCGAATTCCTGTAGGCGCTGTAAAACAGCTTCAACATTGGCTTTATGAGCGGCATCATTTTCACCAGTGATAAGCATGTCATCTAACATACAGTGGGTATGTGGAATACCTTCCAAGATCTCATCCATTATCCGTTGCCACACTGCAGGTGCTGGGGCAATGCCAAACACCATCCGAGTATACTGAAAAAGTCCTTTGTGAGTGCTGATAGTTAACAGGTGTCTGGAGTCTGGATGCACCTCTAATTGTAAGTATGCTTACAATCGCTCAGCTGATCGCTCTTCCCCCTTCCGGATTTCTTCAGCGCTGTTGCTCTACACTTTGTTGCCTAGCAACTTGACTGAAGCCGTCCCTCTCCTCTGACGTCAGAATGGCTTCTTATTCCGGCGTCTTCTCTCCTCCGGTGCCTGTTTGTTTTTCACTCGTTGGCTTGTGAGTATTTCTCATATTTCTGAACCTGTGCTTATCGTTATTCTGAATCCTGAACCCCTATCTGACTGATCCCTTGTTGCTGGACTTGGCTTGTTTGAAAACTCTATTGCCTTATCTCTGCCTGTCTGATTACACGCTGCTGGACACTGCTTGTTGGCTTTCTCTATAGTTTAACCCCTACCTGCCTGATTACACGTTGCTGGACATTGCTTGTTGGATTACTCTATTACTTAACCCCTACCTGCCTGATTACACGTTGCTGGACATTGCTTGTTGGATTTCTCTATAGTTTAACCCCTACCTGCCTGATTACACGTTGCTGGACATTGCTTGTTGGATTACTCTATTGCTTAACCCCTACCTGCCTGATTACACGTTGCTGGACATTGCTTGTTGGATTACTCTATTGCTTAACCCCTACCTGCCTGATTACACGTTGCTGGACATTGCTTGTTGGATTACTCTATTGCTTAACCCCTACCTGCCTGATTACACGTTGCTGGACATTGCTTGTTGGATTACTCTATTGCTTAACCCCTACCTGCCTGATTACACGTTGCTGGACTTTGCTTGCTGGATTATTCTATTGGTTAACCTTTATCTGCCTGATTACACGTTGCTGGACATTTGCTTGTTTGATTAATCTATTGGTTAACTTCTACCTACCTGATTACTCGTTGCTGGACATTGCTTACTTGACAACTCTCTTGATTAACCCTATCTACTCAAAGTTTCTTCTCCTGACCCTGCTGTGCCATCTTCCAGCCTATCTCTGTGAGTATTTTATACTATAGCTGTCGCAGGGTCAGGTCCTGGTATATACTCACTGTGCTAGGGTGTTATTACCCTCATTCTAGCATTTGGGTCTTACTCTGGACTTTACCTATCCTGACATTACAAACAGGCCATAAAATGGACCCTGGTGAGTTATCCAGTGCTGTGGCTCTACAAGGACAGCTGCTTGGCACCCACTCCGCACACCTGCAATCATTGGACTCTAAATTGGATCAAATTACTGCTCTTTTGCATAACCTCTCTCCGCCTTCACAAGTCCCTGTAACTCCTGTTGTTCCTGAGGCCAGTTCTAATCCTACATATAATCTGCCACATCCTGCTGAACAGTTAGTACCCAGAATTCCGCTACCTGATAAATATGATGGCAACCCGGATGACTGTCGAGGATTCCTTAATCAGTGCCGCCTACATTTCAGAAATAATCCTCTGATGTTTGTTTCTTCTTCCTCCAAGATCACCTTTTTGATTTCTCTTATGAAAGGTAAAGCCTTGGCTTGGGTTTCTCCATTGTTGGAAAAGGATGATCCTTTGCTTCATGATATTGACACTTTTGTATCCATATTTTCTTCCGTGTTCGATAAACCTGGAAGGTCTGCAGCTGCCGAAGCAGGACTTTTAGATTTAAGGCAGGGTTCTCTTTCTGTAGCACAATACGCTATAGAATTTCGGACTTTAGCTGCTGAAACTATGTGGAATCATGGGGCCCTGCGTGCAGCATTTCGTAAAGGTCTTTGCGATCGTTTAAAAGACGAACTGGTTTATAGGGATCTTCCTGATTCTCTAGAAGAACTCATCAATTTATGTATCAAGTTGGATGCTCGTTACTCTGAGCGTCTCCATGAACGTGACCGTAACAGAAGATCCTTTTTCAAATCCAATTTCCGTCCTTTGTCTCGTTCACCTAACCTTCTTGCTCCGAATTCTTCTATCTCTGAATCTAGTGAACCCATGGAGGTTGGTGCAATTAAGTTATCTGAAGCTGAACGTCTCAGAAGGCGTAATCTTGGACTATGTCTTTATTGTGGTATTAAGGGACATATGTTAAAAGATTGTCCAACCCGTCCAGTAAAAGCCAGGGCTTAACTCCAGAAAGAGGGACTGAGTTAAGCCAAAAATCTTTTCCTACCCTCAATCCCAAGCTGTTTGTTCCAGTCACCTTCCGTTTTGGCAACACCAAGTTCCAGGCTCAAGCACTCATTGAGTCTGGAGCTGCTGGAATGTTTATGGATTCGGATTTTGTTAATTCCTTTCGGATTCCTTTGCTTTCCAAGAGCCAAGTAATTAAGGTCACTACTGTCAGTGGTCAACCTTTAGGTTCAGGAATCATTCAATATTCTACTATACTACTTCTTATGTCTGTAGGAGTACTTCATTCGGAGACCATCTGTTTTGACATCATCTCTTCTCCTCAGTTTCCTTTAATTTTGGGACTTCCATGGCTACAACTTCATGATCCGGTTTTCTCCTGGTCAAAAGGGGAACTTGTTACCTGGGGATCCTCTTGTTTCCAAAAGTGTTTACAGAATACTCCCAAACCTTCTAGTACAGTTGTGGCAGTTTTGGACATTCCTGATTCTTTGCCTGTACAATATCATTCTTTTTGTGATGTCTTTTCTAAGAAGGATGCTGAAGTATTACCTCCACATCGGGACTTTGATTGTCCCATTGATTTACTACCTGGAGCACCTCTTCCTAAGGGTAAAACATACCCACTTTCTTGTCAAGAAAATGTTTCTCTCGAAGACTACATCAAGGATAATTTGGCCCGAGGTTTTATTCGCCCTTCTTCCTCTCTGGTAGGGGCAGGTTTTTTCTTTGTTGAAAAGAAAGATGGAGGTCTACGTCCTTGCATTGACTATCGTGCTCTTAATCAGATTACAATCAAGAATTGTTATCCCCTTCCTCTCATTCCTGAATTGTTTGATCGTCTCCAGGGTGCTTCCATTTTTACCAAATTGGATCTTCGTGGGGCATACAATTTGGTCAGGATTCGAAAAGGGGATGAGTGGAAAACAGCCTTCAACACAAGGTTTGGACACTATGAATATTTAGTTATGCCTTTTGGGTTATGCAATGCCCCTGCAGTTTTTCAACATTTTGTTAATGAAATATTCAGAGACTATCTTAATCAATTCATCATTATCTATCTTGATGATATTTTGATTTATTCTCGGACTTTACAGGATCATGTTCATCACGTTAAACTAGAACTCCAGAGATTACGTGAAAATTCTCTATTTGCCAAGCTTGAAAAGTGCTCTTTTCATCAAGAATCTATTCATTTTTTGGGTTACATCATTTCTCCGTCTGGATTTGAGATGGATTCTGACAAACTGTCGGCTATTATAGATTGGCCTAGACCAACTTCCCTAAAATCTCTTCAGAGGTTTCTAGGGTTTGCCAATTACTACCGTAAATTTATAAAAGACTTTGCTAACATATTGGCACCTCTTACTGCTCTTACTAAGAAGGGTCAGGATTGCAAACATTGGTCTGATAAAGCCTTACAGGCCTTTGAGTCTCTGAAATCTGCATTTACTTCGGCCCCCGTTCTTTGCCATCCAGTTCCGAGTCTCCAATTCATCGTTGAAGTGGATGCTTCTCTGATCGCTGCCGGGGCTGTGCTTTCTCAACGAAATCCTGTCACTAGCAAAATCCTTCCTGTGGGGTTCTTCTCCAAGAAGTTTAATACTTCAGAACTGAATTACGAAGTCGGTAACAAAGAATTGTTAGCGATTAAGATGGCCTTGGAAGAATGGAGACATCTGCTTGAAGGCACGGTTCAGCCATTCCTTATTCTTACGGATCATAAAAATCTTCTGTATCTTCATACTGCTAAACACCTCAATTCACGTCAAGCTCGGTGGGCTCTGTTCTTTTCCAGATTTAATTTTGTCCTCTCTTATATTCCTGGTTCTAAGAACTGTAAAGCGGATGCTTTATCCAGACAATTTCAAACTTCTGATTCTACATTGTTGGATTTTGAACCCATTCTTCAGCCTGCTAAAGTTCTAGCTCAGTTGTCTACTTTTCCTTTTCAAGCACTACAGTCTGCTCAAGCCTCCATTCCTTCCTCCTATAACATACCTCCTGGAATCTTGTTTGTACCTGCAGAATTCCGCCTTAAACTTCTTCGTTGGGCTCATGATAATATTTTGTCAGGACATCCTGGAGTACGTAATACATTATGGAGACTCAAACAACATGTCTGGTGGCCTTCTATGAACAAAGATGTCAAGGATTATGTTGCAGCCTGTAATTCCTGTACATCTAATAAACAGTCTTCTGGTTTACCTTTTGGACTCTTACAACCTCTACCGGTTCCATATTATCCCTGGTCTCATGTTTCCATGGACTTTATTACTGATCTTCCTAATTCTGCCGGAAACAAGACCATATGGGTTGTGGTAGACAGATTTTCCAAAACAGCTCATTTTGTTCCTTTAACTGGCCTACCATCTGCCCGGAAACTCGCTGAACTGTTTATACTCCATATCACCAGATTACATGGTTTTCCTTTGGACATTGTTTCTGATCGAGGAGTTCAATTTGTCTCAAGATTCTGGAAATCTCTATGCAAACAATTTGGAGTTACCATATCTCTATCTACTGCCCATCATCCTCAATCCAACGGTCAAACTGAACGAGTTAACCAATCTCTTGAATCTTATCTCAGACATTATGTTAATCATCAGCATTCCAATTGGTCTCAACTTCTTCCTTTGGCAGAACTTGCTTACAATTCTTGTCTCAATTCTTCTTTACAGACTTCTCCCTTTAAGGCAGCTTATGGATTCGAGCCTAGAACTTTTCCTATGTCTTCTGGGGTTTCTGGTGTTCCTGAAGCAGATAGAACTGTGAAGAATCTCTGTAAACACTGGAAGAAGATTCAGGAAATTCTTCTCCTCTCTTCTCTAAAGTATAAGCGATTTGCTGACCGCAGACGCCGTAAGGCACCTTCATTCCGCACTGGAGACAAAGTTTGGATATCTACCAGATTCATTCGTCTTAAGCAGCCTTGTGCTAAATTGGGTCCTAAATACATAGGACCGTTTAGAATTGTTTCCAAGGTTTGTTCTACTGCTTACAAGGTGGCTTTACCAGACAACCTGAAGATTCATCCTGTATTTCATGTGTCTCTTCTTAAACCGGCAGTCTCTAATCTGTTTTCCACCAAAAAGAAAGCTCCCTCTCCGTTTCTTGTGGATGGTACTTCAGAATTCGAGATCAGTCAAATTCTTGATTCCAGATTACGAGGTAATCGTTTATACTATTTGGTTCATTGGAAGGGCTACCCCATTACTGAACGTTCCTGGGAACCTGCTTCTCATATCCGCGCCTCTGCCCTGATCAAACAGTTCCACGTTCGGAATCCTTCGAAGCCTACTTGTGTTCCTCGGAGGGGTCCTTGAGGAGGGGGCACTGTCGCGATTGCTCAGCTTATCGCTCTTCCCCCTTCCAGATTTCTTCAGCGCTGTTGTGCTACACTTTGTTGCCTAGCAACTTGACTGAAGCCGTCCCTCTCCTCTGACGTCAGAATGGCTTCTTATTCCGGCGTCTTCTCTCCTCCGGTGCCTGTTTGTTTTTCACTCGTTGGCTTGTGAGTATTTCTCATATTTCTGAACCTGTGCTTATCGTTATTCTGAATCCTGAACCCCTATCTGACTGATCCCTTGTTGCTGGACTTGGCTTGTTTGAAAACTCTATTGCCTTATCTCTGCCTGTCTGATTACACGCTGCTGGACACTGCTTGTTGGCTTTCTCTATAGTTTAACCCCTACCTGCCTGATTACACGTTGCTGGACATTGCTTGTTGGATTACTCTATTACTTAACCCCTACCTGCCTGATTACACGTTGCTGGACATTGCTTGTTGGATATCTCTATAGTTTAACCCCTACCTGCCTGATTACACGTTGCTGGACATTGCTTGTTGGATTACTCTATTGCTTAACCCCTACCTGCCTGATTACACGTTGCTGGACATTGCTTGTTGGATTACTCTATTGCTTAACCCCTACCTGCCTGATTACACGTTGCTGGACATTGCTTGTTGGATTACTCTATTGCTTAACCCCTACCTGCCTGATTACACGTTGCTGGACATTGCTTGTTGGATTACTCTATTGCTTAACCCCTACCTGCCTGATTACACGTTGCTGGACTTTGCTTGCTGGATTATTCTATTGGTTAACCTTTATCTGCCTGATTACACGTTGCTGGACATTTGCTTGTTTGATTAATCTATTGGTTAACTTCTACCTACCTGATTACTCGTTGCTGGACATTGCTTACTTGACAACTCTCTTGATTAACCCTATCTACTCAAAGTTTCTTCTCCTGACCCTGCTGTGCCATCTTCCAGCCTATCTCTGTGAGTATTTTATACTATAGCTGTCGCAGGGTCAGGTCCTGGTATATACTCACTGTGCTAGGGTGTTATTACCCTCATTCTAGCATTTGGGTCTTACTCTGGACTTTACCTATCCTGACAGATGCAAGTCAATTTTTGTAAATTTTTCACCCCCTGCCAGAGAACTAAACAATTCTTCAATCCGTGGTAAAGGATACTGATCCACCAGTAATTGAGGGTTAAGGCCCACTCTGAAATCTCCACAGATGCGAATGTCCCCATTTTGTTTCTGACAGGAACTATTGGGGAAGCCCGTTCACTGCTAGAAACTGGAACAATAATCCCCTGATTTCGTAGTCTTTCTAGTTCTGCTTCAATTTTAGGTTTAAGTGAAAATGGTACAACTCTTGGTTTACAACATTTTGGAATAGCATTTTCTTTTAGGTGAAGCTGAATCTGCTTGTCTTTCACTAAACCTAGGTTCCCAAAAAATACAGTCTTATATTTGTACTTTAGTGAATTAATCCAAGAACAATTTGAATTGCCACTTTGGTCCAGCAGTTTGTTAAACTGTAACTGTTGTGGTAACTTTGGCATGCCCAATGCTTGGACCCAGAATCTACCAAACAAAGGTAGTCCTCCTTTAGGTAAAATGTAGAGGCGTAGCTTGTTAGTTATACCATTAAATGTCACTGTAGGTGATACACACCCAACAGGCTTTATTATTTAATTTGAATATGTTTGCATGGTGACAGCTGTTGGAACAATTGGTTGCCTTAGTCCCAGGCGGTTCCAATCAGCAGCTGTGATAACAGAGACTGCTGCTCCTGTATCAACTTCCATAATGAGAGGTTTACCTTCTATATTCACCTTTGCTTGCAGTTCTGGAATTTTATTTTCAAGGCTGTATATCTGTAATGTGTATAATGGTTTGTCTCCTCTGAATCAGTGTGTGGTGTATCTACTTGCACATGAAAAGCTGCACGTGACTTGCTGTCTTTCTTACTTTTATCTCTGTCTGAGGAACTTCTGCACACTCTCTTTGTATGAGAACAGGAGAAGTGGACCGAGCGCTACACCCAGGGCCTTAAGCTTACTAACTATATAGCCTCCTAGTAGGCAAACAATACAAAAGTTAAAATGGGGAGAGAGTAAGCGCTAAAAAGCTTAAAAGGCTAGTAAAAGGTACATTTTAATACATATAAAAATTTACAAATGGCAATCAGACGCATGGATCCATGTCTGACTTAACAAAAAAAAAATATATATATATAATAAACAAATCTAAAAATATCTAAAAATATCCAATGGAGTATAGCATGTGACGCTGACTTAGTGAGCCAGTGATGAGGAGTTAGGACATGTACATTCAATAATATAAACAACCTAAGTGAGTGATTGAGTGCACACAATAGCTTTCAACAAAGAAAAATAGCATTCACAAAAAATAGTGTTCACAAAAATTGGCGTACATAAAAAATGTTCAAATGTTCAACCGGTTATATGTAAGTGAATCCAGTAGTGTTTCCTCCAAAGTGACGTGTAGAAATATAACGTGAAGTCAATAATAGTAGAATGTAAACGTTGAGTGGGTCAAATTATTGTGGTTCAGCTGCTAAATTAAAAAATTGTAAATCCGTGAGGTGTATAAAAATAAAAATAAAAATAACTTGTGAAAAAATCCACGTGGAAAACTTGAATTCAAATGATAAACAAAGGTCAAAAATCAAAAGACAAAAATCAAAAGACAAAAATATCAAAAGACAAAAATAGAAAATCAGTGATAATATTAAAAAGCACTAAAGATCTAGTGAAAACAAATCCTTAATTCAGATGTTAAAAATCCTTGGTAAGATCCATAGCAAACAAATACATCGATAGGTATTTTATCGATGTATTTGTTTGCTATGGATCTTACCAAGGATTTTTAACATCTGAATTAAGGATTTGTTTTCACTAGATCTTTAGTGCTTTTTAATATTATCACTGATTTTCTATTTTTGTCTTTTGATATTTTTGTCTTTTGATTTTTGTCTTTTGATTTTTGACCTTTGTTTATCATTTGAATTCAAGTTTTCCACGTGGATTTTTTCACAAGTTATTTTTATTTTTATTTTTATACACCTCACGGATTTACAATTTTTTAATTTAGCAGCTGAACCACAATAATTTGACCCACTCAACGTTTACATTCTACTATTATTGACTTCACGTTATATTTCTACACGTCACTTTGGAGGAAACACTACTGGATTCACTTACATATAACCGGTTGAACATTTGAACATTTTTTATGTACGCCAATTTTTGTGAACACTATTTTTTGTGAATGCTATTTTTCTTTGTTGAAAGCTATTGTGTGCACTCAATCACTCACTTAGGTTGTTTATATTATTGAATGTACATGTCCTAACTCCTCATCACTGGCTCACTAAGTCAGCGTCACATGCTATACTCCATTGGATATTTTTAGATATTTTTAGATTTGTTTATTATATATATATATTTTTTTTTTGTTAAGTCAGACATGGATCCATGCGTCTAATTGCCATTTGTAAATTTTTATATGTATTAAATTGTACCTTTTACTAGCCTTTTAAGCTTTTTAGCGCTTACTCTCTCCCCACTCTCTTTGTATGACCAATCTTCCCACACCCATAGCAGGTGCTGTTCCTAAACCTGCAGGCATTTGCTGTGTGATTTGTGTCACCACATCTGTAACACGCTGTCTGTGGCCCTTGTCTAGCTGGATACTGTTTATTTAGGTGCATACTTGTATGAAAAACATCGTTTTCCTTATCACAAACTGCCTGTGCTGGGGTCTGGAGCATTTGTGCATCATTAGTAGCAAGTTCCATGACTGTAGCTATCTCTATAGCACGCTTTATTGTTAAATCATCCTCTGCTAATAGTCTCTTTTATACTGTCCAGTCCATGAGTCCAATAACAAACATATCACGTAAAGCAGTGTTTAAATAATCACCAAATCTGCAGCTATTTGCTAGTTTCTTTAAACTGATCACATAAGTTTTAATGTCCTCATGCTGCAATTGCTTGTGTGTGTAAAACTTAAAGCGTTCTGCTATCTCTAGAGGCTTAGGTAGTTGGTGGTCAGATAACAGGAAGATCAGGTCAGACAGAGGTTTAGCATTAAGTTATCTGGTGAGAGAATGTCCCTTAATGTAGTGTAAGCTGCTGAGCCTATAGTTGTCAGAAACACAGCCACTTCCTTATCAGCTCCTATGTTATTTGCTGTACAATATAGCTCAAACTGTTCAACCCATGTGTCCCATCTGTCTGTGACTGCTGCAAACACAGGTAAGGTGCCAATAAGTGCCATTATAGGTTCAGACCACAGAGCTTCGTCACCAGCTGTTATGTTCTCTGTGTAGTCCTGTGTAGTCAGGATTAGAACATTCAGTTGTGTGCTGTTACCTTGTGTCTGATGTCTCTTGTACATATCAGGAAGACTCTGCAAAAGAACTTTAGATAACTTTTATTCAGCTACAACCACATGGCTTATTCACTAACAGATTCATCAGTAAAACTAACATGGCTTCTGATGATGTCACAGAGACCCAGACACACCCATAGGGTGTGGTGAGCTGAGCTTAAAGCTGCAGCACTTCTAACATATAATTATGAGACAAGGTTAGTGCAAAGATACAGTAAAAACTGCAGTAATCTTAACATAACCCAACTCTAGAACTAACCCTAACCTATCCCTAAGTTTAACCTAACTCTATCCCTATCCTAACTCTAGCACTAACCCTAACCTATCCTTAAGCTTAACCTAATTTTAACCCTATCCCAATTCTAGCACTAACTCTAACCTATCACTTAGGCATAGGTTGGGGTTAGTGCTAGAGTTGGGTTATGGATAAAGTTAGGTTAAGCTAAGTTTAACCTAACTCTATCCCTAACTCAACTCTAGAACTAACACCAAACTATCCCTAAGTTTAACCTAACGCTAACCGTATCCCAACTTTAGCACTAACCCTAACCTATCCCTAACCATATACCAACTTTATAGCTAACTCTATCCCTTCCCTAAGCTTAACCTTACTCTAACCCTATCCCAACTCTGGCACTAACCCCAACCTACCCCTTAGCTTAACCTTACTATAACACTATCCCAACTCTAGCACTAACTCTAACCCTATCCCAGCTCTAGCACTAACCCCAACCTATCCCTAAGCTTAACCTAACTCTATCCCTAACCCAACTCTAGCGCTAACCCTAAACTAACTCTAGCACTGACCCTAACCTATCCCTACGTTTAACCTAACTCTAACCCTATCCCAACTCTAGCACTAACCCCAACTTATAGAAACATAGAAACATAGAAACATAGATATTGACGGCAGATAAGAGCCATAGGCCCAGCAAGTCTGCCCGACCTTACCTAACAGTATAAACTTATCTAGTTCGTAGGATAGCCCTATGCTTGTCCCATGCATTTTTAAAGTCCCCCACAGTGTTTGTTGCTACTACCTCTTGAGGAAGTTTATTCCATAAATCAATCACTCTTTCTGTAAAGAAGTGCTTCCTCAAATTACTTCTGAATCTACTACCCTTTAGCTTGAGCTCATGACCCCTTGTTCTTGAATTTTCCATTTTATGTAAAATACCCACAGCCTCAGTTTTACTAAACCCTTTAATGTACTTGAAAGTTGCTATCATATCACCTCTTTCCCTTCTCTCCTCTAAGCTATACATATTTAGGTCATTGCGCCTATCCTGGTAAGTTTTATTTTTTAGACCATGTACCATTTTGGTAGCCCTCCTTTGCACAGATTCAAGTTTGTTAATATCCTTCTGAAGATATGGTCTCCAGAACTGCACACAATACTCAAGATGAGGCCTAACTAATGATCTATAAAGTGGCATAAGAACCTTACTATTTCTGCTGCAAATACCTCTACCAATACATCCAAGCATTCTGCTAGCCTTACTTGCTGCATTACTACATTGTTTACTAAGTTTTAAATCATCTGAAATAATAATTCCCAAGTCCTGTTCCTCATCTGTAACAGTCAGTAAAGTGTCATTGAGTCTGTAATTAACATTTGGATTTTTCTTCCCTAAATGCATTATTTTACACTTTGCTGTGTTAAACTTTAGACCCCAGTCATTTGTCCAATCCTCCAATTGTTGTATATCACTTCTTATTTTGTCTACCCCCCCTGGAACATCCACTCTGTTGCAAATTTTTGTATCATCTGCAAAGAGACATACTTTCCCCTGTAGCCCTTTGCTGATATCGCAGATAAATATGTTAAACAAAACAGGCCCCAGAACTGACCCCTGAGGAACACCACTAGTAACAGCCCCCTCTGCTGAATGAACTCCATTTACTAAGACACTTTGTTTTCTGTCCTTAAGCCAGCATTCCACCCAGTTCACAATTTTTGAATCTAGACCAAGGAGATATAGTTTGTGAATAAGTTTATTGTGTGGGACGGTGTCAAATGCTTTGCTGAAATCTAGATATGCTACATCAACTGCTCCTCCCTTGTCTAATACTTTTGTTACATAATCAAAGAAGTCAATTAGATATCCCTAAACTTAATCTAACTCTAGCTCTAACCTAACTCTAGCACTAACCCTAACCTATCCCTAAGCTTAACCTAACTCTAGCATTAACCTTAACCTATCCCT
Source organism: Bombina bombina (assembly GCF_027579735.1). NCBI lineage: Eukaryota > Metazoa > Chordata > Amphibia > Anura > Bombinatoridae > Bombina > Bombina bombina. Next base: position 199,001,927 of record NC_069505.1, on the reverse strand, counting down.
AAGCTTAACTTAACTCTAGCACTAACCCTAACCTATCCCTAAGCTTAACCTAACTCTAGCACTAACCTTAAACTATACCTAAGTGTAACCAAACTCTAGCACTTACCCTAACCTATCCCTGAGCTTAACCTAACTCTAGCACTTATTCTAACCGATCCCAAAGCTTAACCTAACTCTAACACTAACCCTAACCTAGCTCTAACCCTATCTCAACCCTAGCACTAATCTTAACCTATCCCTAAGCTTAACCTAACTCTAGCACTAACCCTAACCTATCCCTAAGCTTAACTTAACTCTAGCACTAACCCCAACCTATCCCTAAGCTTAACCTAACTCTAGCACTTAACCTAACCTATCCCTGAGCTTAACCTAACTCTAGTCAACTCTAACACTAACACTAACCTATCCCTAAGTTTATCCTAAGTCTAATCCTATCCCAACTCTAGCACTAACCCTAACGGAACTCTAACCCTATCCCAACCCTAGTACTAATCCCAAGCTAACTCTGTTTAACCTAACGCTAACCATATCCCAACTCTAGCAATAACCCTAACCTAATTCTAACCCTAACCCAACTCTAACCCTAATACCTAACCCAACTCGAGAAATAACCTTAACCTATCCCTTAGCTTAACCTAACTCTATCCCTAACACAACTCTAGCACTAACCCCAACCTATGCCTAAGTTTAACCTAACTCTGTTCCTATCCCAACTCTAGACCTAACACTAACCTATCCCTAAGTTTAACCTAACACCAGCACTAACCGAACTCTAGCCCTAACTCCAACCTATACCTAAGCTTAACCTAAATCTAGCACTAACCCTAACCTAACTCTATCCCTAACCCAACTCATTAGCCCCAACTTATCCCTAAGCTTAAACCAATTATAGCACTAATCCAACTCTAGCACTACCCCCAACCTATCCATAATCTTAACCTAACTCTAACCCAACTCTAGCGCTAACCCTAACCTAACTCTAACCCTATCCCAACTCTAGCACTAACCCTTACCTAACTCTAATCCTATCCCAGCTATATCACTAACCCCAACCTATCCCTAAGCTTATCCTAATGCTGTCCCTAACCCAACTCTAGCGCTAACCCTAAACTAACTCATGCACTAACCCCAACCTATCCCTAAGCTTAACCCAACTCTAGCACTAAGCCAATCCTATCCCTATGTTTAACCTAACTGTAGTACTAGCCCAATTTTAGCACTAACCACAACCTATCCCTAAGCTTAACCTAACTCTATCACTAATCCCAACCTAACTCTAAGCTTAATCTAACTCTAACACTAACCCTAACCTTATCCCAAGTCTAGCACTAACCCTAACCTTACCCTAACCTATCCCTATGCTTAACCTAACTCTAGCACTAACCCTAACCTATCCCTAAACTTAACCTAACTCTATCACTAACCCTAGCCTACCCTAAGCTTAACTTAACTCTAGCAATATGGTCACCTTAAGTATGTGTGTGTTTGTACAGAATATGTGTGTGTATGTATGTACAGTATGTATGCATGTGTGTATGTAGCTACAGTATTTTTGTGTCTGTATATAGAGAATGTGTGTATGTATGTACAATATGTGTCTGTATATATGTACAGTATGTGTATGTGTGTATGTATGTACAGTATGTGTGTGTATGTATACATGTGTGTATGTATCTACAGTATGTGTGAGTGCATGTACAGTATGTGTGTATGTATGTATGTATGTACAGTATGTGTGTGTTTGTACAGAATGTGTGTGTGTGTATGTATGTACAGTATGCATGCATGTGTGTATGTATCTACAGTATTTGTGTGTGTGTATGTACAGAATGTGTGTATGTATGTACAGTATGTATTTGTGTTTGTATATGTACAGTATGTGTGTGTACAGTATTTGTGTGTATGTACAGAATGTGTATGTATGTACAGTATTTGTATGTGTATATATGTATAGTATGGGTGTGTGTGTATGTATA